>NW_020174922.1:3521008-3528762 GCF_003031525.2 Neophocaena asiaeorientalis asiaeorientalis | reverse complement strand
TGGATGGAGGGAGGGAGGGAGGGAGGGAAGGAGGGGAGAGAGAGAGACTGGAAAAGATGAAAAACCACATTAGTCATATTCAGTTTGGCAAAAAATACCTTATAGAAAAGGATGAAGATACTTGGGAAAATATAACCTTAACACTCTAGTGAATAAATTACTACCCATACTTTATTCAAAGTCGAAAAAAGAAGCAAAAGCATAGCTGTAGGCATAAAAAGATAAAGTACACAGAAGTTCATTCTGTTACGCAACGCTAAATAAGCATGGTACGACCTCATGTTTGGGAACATCTCACATGTCCTAACATTCCTTACCTTGAGTCATTTCAAGGTAAGCTGAGGGCTAATACTAACACAAAATATGTCCCTGGGTTTCAAAAGTAGATAAAAATCAGAAATTACAAAATCTTATCTGTTTCTTCCTACACCAAGTCTCTCTCTACTTCTGTAAATTCATTTATCTTCTCCACTGAGATGGTGGACCAGGAATCACAAGTCCTATTTTTTTCTGGTTCTCATGCTGCCACTTACTTAGCTTTATCTTGTTGGGCAATGCCATGTCATCTCTCTGAGCCTCCACTGCCTCCCTCCATAAAATAGGAAGAAAAGTCAATTTTTTTGCTTATTTCTAAAACTGTTGTGAGGATCAGATAGTTAAAAATCTAATACAGGGCTTCCCTGGTGGCGCAGTGGTTGGGAGTCCGCCTGCCGATGCAGGGGACACGGGTTCGTGCCCCGGTCCGGGAGAATCCCACATGCCGCGGAGCGGCTGGGCCCATGAGCCATGGCTGCTGCGCCTGCGCGTCCGGAGCCTGTGCTCCGCAGTGGGAGAGGCCACAACAGTGAGAGGCCCGCATACTGCAAAAAAAAAAAAAAATCTAATACAAAGCCATTCTCTTAACCCTTCAGCTACATTGCACCTAACATAAAAAAGCCCTCTAAAAATGGTAAGCTAGTAAATTTCATTGTAGTATTACCATTGTTCTATTTTTAAATTCTCCACTAAGATCTTAATTAGACAATCTGTGATAGGTGGCTTGTATACATGTGTTCCTGTTATATAAGGACCTAAAGTGCATAAAATGCATGAAAACTTACATAAAGGCCTTATTTAATAAAAAGAAGAAAGTACTCTTCTATCAATAATAGGCTCCTGGATTATTATCTCAATGTAAGTCATAATAGAACTAGCCTCTAATATATAAAAAATTTCAACATTTAATAAGTTGTCCTGGGGCTTCCCTGGGGGCGCAGTGGTTGAGGGTCCGCCTGCCGATGCAGGGGACACGGGTTCGTGCCCCAGTCCAGGAAGATTCCACATGCTGCTGAGCGGCTGGGCCCGTGAGCCATGGCTGCTGAGCCTGCGCGTCCGGAGCCTGTGCTCCGCAACGGGAGAGGCCACAGCAGGAAAAGGCCCGCGTACCTCAAAAAAAAAAAAAAAAAAGTCCTATTTCTTAAATTTGGAGAAACACATTTCATGAATTGTCACATACATGATATTCTAAAAGGAATTATAATATAAAAGGTATTCCTTCAAATCTCTTTTTTAAAAAATAAAATATTTTTTGAGAAGTTATATCTGAATTTTTACGTGATGGATGGAACAAAAGTCATAATTATTTTGGCTCCTTCCTTGATCTGCTTTTAATAACTAAATTCTGATATTCAGTGCAGTATTAAGAGAAACCACATATTACTTCTTTATAACATTAAAAAGAATAAAATAATAATCTACTTTTTGCTTAGGATTTAGAGTCTTAAGCATTTAAAATTTTTAACGCAGTATTTGAGAGATGAAAGCAATTTTCTATAACACTTACTGTATAGGATATTTTTTTCAGAGCAGCAAAGGTAAGGTAATCAATACAGAAAGTATGTTTCACGGAACTAGTGTAAGTAAAATATACTACATGCTTCTAAAATGAAAACCTCCTTCAGAACTGAAAGGTAGGGAGGAGTGTCAGTGAAATCGCAAAGCTATTCAAAGAATCCACAGCTCTTTTGAAGAATAAAGAATGTTAACTTCCAGTATTAAAAAGTCATTCAAACTATATTATAAAGGATGCCAGTGAAAAATCCAACTCTTTAATACAAAAGAAAGGTGCCAGCTTGGTAGAAGAAATGGAAATGACAGCTGGAATCAAGTGAGGGGGTACGAGGAGGAGTGAGTGAGCATCTCATGACCTCTCTATCAACCTCCTGAAGTCTAGCGCTATACAATACCCCTCACTCCTGTATTAAAACATCACACCTTTTTCCATTAGGAAACAATGACAAAGCAGCATGATACTGTCAAAAGCAAGCCCAGCACTTGAGAATATATCCCATGACATCTTTGGCCCTTGGGATTTTGACTATACCATGCAGTGAGATATGAATCTCAGTAGGGTTTATCTAGTTATATGAGAAACAGAACAAAAAACACTTTCTGGACAAAAATAGCCTTTTGTTTTAGAGATAATCTATTGTGTTTATAATCACCATACCAAGATGAGAAAGTTCAAGCATATAAAATTCCACATTCTCTCTATTTCAAGGAAAAGCGTGTTTTAGAATACAAAAAATTCTGAGACACAAACAGGCGACTCACTTGAGAACTAGTATATTATTTATATAATTTGTTATATACATATTATGTAGTTTAGACTGACTTCAAAATTGGATTTCAGGGAAAGTAGGAGCCTTGGGAAGCTGATGTTAGGAGAAGGAGCAATTAGTGGAAAATATCATAAGGCCTAGATGCCAACAAAATAGTAAATTTTCTGTTTATATTTTTGAGTAAGTAATTGGTAAGCAAAAACCTCTGACATTTACTTTAAAATTTGTAATTACGGATATACTTCATTTCTATATACTATATAAAGTAAGTATACCATGTAAAATAGATATACCAAATATGTAAAATATAATAAATCTCCATAATATGGGGAAATGATTCCTACCTTACAAAGATTTTGTGGGGGTTAAATGAATATTAATACATGAAAAGACCTTAACTATCCGGCACGCAGTAAACATTCAGGTAAATGTTAACTATAATAATGACAATGATATCAAATTAGGAAAATTACTAATTTAACTCATAAAAGAAAGATTCCATATTTCTGAGGGGTATTATTGGACATATAAGTATTTTAAATACAAGTTATTCTACACATTGAATATATTAAAATTCTTTCAAAAATAAAGAATTTTAGAGGCTAATGAATATTTACTTCCTAACAACAAAACGTCCCATTGATAATAAAAGTTACTATTTAAAGACCAAAATAATGCCATTTGCAGTGACATGGATGGACCAAGAGATGGTCATACTGAGTGAAGTCAGAAAAAGACAAATATACGATATCACTTATATGTGGACTCTAACAAAAGGGTACAAATGAACTTAACTACAAAACAGAAATAGAATTACAGATGTAGAAAACAAACTTATGGTTACCAGGGGGTAATGGGAGGTGAGGGACAAATTGGGAGATTGGGATTGACATATACACACTATTATATATAAAACAGATAACTAATAAAGACTTACTGTATATAGCCCAGGGAACTCTACTCAATACTCTGTGATGGCCTATATGGGAAAAGAATCTAAAAAAGAGTGGGTAAATGTATATGCATAACTGATTCACTTTGCTGTACACCTGAAACTAACACAACATTGTAAATCAACTGTACCCCAGTAAAAAAAATTTTTTAATTAAAAAATAATAAAATAAAAGTTACTATTTAAGATGTCTTTCCTACGAATGAAAGTCTTAGAATGATAACATTCTCATAGTTTTTAGTATTAAATTTTATTCCTTGGCACCTGGAATTAAAGGAAAATTATTTTCTTTATTATCACAAAATTACTCTGTAAGGTTGCTCATTTAGTTGACTTACTTTCATTCCAATATTTTATAAATGTAGGGATACAGCAGAGAATGAGGGTTAAAGCGTCTCTTACTAGTCTGCAAATAGCAACTACGTCCCCCAGTCAAGAGCCAGTCTAAGATCTGGAAATGGACTGTTTAGTTTGGATGTTGGGTTTCTGGCCCTGGCCCTAAATGCTATTCACCATGACATTCCAGTACAAAGTTATGTAGGAAAGACTCAAGCAGGATGGCAGACTGCCATCCACCTCCTTGCTTTACCACACAGAGTTGCACGTGTGTGTGTGTATATGTGTGTGTGCATGCATGTGCAGGCATCAAAGCTGGTAAGAATGCTTTCAGCTGACAAGAATTCTGAGGAATCAGTAAGGAAGAGAAAGTAGAAGGGGCCAGAAACAAAATTTTAGAGAAACCCTATCCAAAACACAAGCAAGAAAACACTTCTACAAAGGTGTAACCAAGTACAAGTGGGCTTGAAACTAAGCATAAACAGCTATGAGAGGAGGGAGAGGGCCTTAACTTGGCTTTATCAGTAGCCCTGAAACCTCTTACTCTCAACAAAAAGTTATTACTAATGATGGTTAGTGAAAGAAATATGATTGGATATGCTTTACAATTTAAAAAATCTTGTATAACATTTTGTGATACAGGTATCCCTGCTCTTCGAAAGTTTGCCTTATGCCACTTCACTTTCACGAAAGACCTGCATTTGTACCTGTTTTCGATAACCGAAAGAAATCCCAAGAGGATTTTTGTTTTTACCGAAAAAGGCAAAAAGCAAAAATAGCGTTCACTGTTTGTTTTGCAGTGAGCCCTTTTGGAGGCAGCGCTCACCCAGAGCAGTGAGAGTCGCCCCCTCCAAGCTCCTTCCCCGGGAACTACTCTCAGCATCTAAGCACCAAGTCCACACAGCTCTGAACTGTGTCTGTGAGCATCTGTGCTTTGTCTCCATTTATTTTGTTCATCCATTAGCAAGATGGGGCCTAGGGTAACTGCTCCTTCACTTAACACCATTTCAGCTTATGACAGGTTTTATAGGAACGCTCTGCTTTTGGATAGTGGGGAAGCGTGTTTGGAAGTCTAATACTGAATCCTCACCCTGACCAATCCCATGACGTGGTAAATAGGGAAGATGCACTTGGCGAAAGTACACCACTGGTTGTGTTTATTAAATCATGACATGCATGTTTCAATCCTATCAATCAAGTAAATGAAGTTTTAATTGGAATTTTGGCTAAAATATTTCCAACTTCCCTGAATTAATCAACTGTTCTTTAAACTAATATATGTCCTGTTTTTATATTTTCACAAATGCATTTTATACTAAATACATTTTATATTTTTAACAAAAATTCAAACACATGTTTTGGTTCAAAAATGTTGCTTCTGAACTTTCTATGTGTATACACATATATGAATTTTTATAGATTTAGATCAATTTTGGAAAAATTCCAAAATTCTGGAAACACTTCCAAACAACTATTTTCATAATGCTCCATAAAACTCCTTCAATAAAGCAGTTCATTTTTTTTAAAACTTCTTGTGACAGAATGTGTTTTCTCTTGGCTTCTTTAAAAAAAAATTTATAGATAGAATGCTTTTGATAGCCACTTGCCAGCAAAGAAAAGGTCTACAGATTTGGAACCCTTCTCTTTATGTTACAGAAAAGTACATAATTCACACTCAAGTTCAAGAGTAATCTGAAGCATTTTGCCACAAGAAAAACAGCAAACCTTATATAGAAGATTTTAAAGACTACCTCTTATCTCATTGTAAACTACTGTAAAGACTAAACTATGAAAAATAATTTAATCCATAAATTACTTAACCATACAGGGTACATAAGAGTTCATGGTGAAATACAAAGAAAGTAAATAAACAAGTGAGGACACCATTCTCAGCCCTGCTGCACTGTAGAATCCTTCCACCTTTTCCCAAAATACCTAACAGGAAATATTAATGTCTAAAAAATGGACCAAGTGATGATACCAGTGCCAATCCATATCAAAGAATAAAAATTTTATCTCTTTATTAAAAAGAAAGGGAAAGTCCATTGTCTTGCATACCCACCGGGATGTATTCAGTGCCCAAAGTGAGTTAAAATGGAAAAAAAATTGGAGACTTCCATATATAGATTTTATTCTATTTTATATTTAGTTCTTTTAATAGACTACATTTTTTAGAGCAGTTTCAGGTTCACAGAAAAATTGAGTGGGAAGTACATAAATTACCCATATACCCCCTGCCCCTACACACCCAAAAACATCCCGCACCAGAGTGGTACATTTGTTACCATCAGTGAACCTATACTGACACATCATCACCCAAAACCTATAGCTTGCATTTGTGTTGACTCTTGGTGACGTACATTCTATTGGTTTGGACAAATGTATAATGACATGTACCCACCATGGTAGTATCACACAGAAGAGTTTCAGTGCCCTAAAAATTCTCTGTGCCTACTCATTCTTCCCTTCTCCCCAACCCCTGACAATCACTGATCTTTTTACTGTCTCCATAGTTTTTATATTAACTTTTTAATCTTTCTTTTAAAAATCTTTTAAAATCATACCTTTAAAATATTCTATATTTTTTTGTTTTATGTTATAGAGCTTATTTAACAATAACACAAGTATATAATTTATAAAGGTATAAATATACATACATACATATATTGGAGATACTGGTTCAAAAATAAAAGTAAGCCATCAACAAGTATGGAGAGCACTCCTCTGCATCACGGTGACTGAGCTAGGCAGCTCTTCCCCTACTGGTGTGAAGGAGAGCTGCAACAGCTGTGTTTGTGCCCACAAACCAAAACAGAGAGTGGCCTAGAGTCAGAAGGGCACAGGTTGCTGGAGAGGGTGTGAAAAAAAGGGAACCTTCCTACCCTGTTGGTGAATGTAAATTGGTACAGCCACTATGGAGAACAGTATGGAGGATCCTAAAAAAACTAAAAATAGAGCTACCATATGATCCAGCAATCCCACTCATGGGCCCATATCTGGAGAAAACCATAATTCAAAAAGATACATGCAGGCGTCAAGATGGTGGTGTGGGAAGACGCTGAGTTAGCGTCTCCCCAAAACTAGGGTGCCTGCCAGCTGCTGGTGGAGGACCATGACACCCAAGGAGATAGGAGGAACCCCCAAGTGAACCAGTCACTCAAGTCCAGGAAGCACAGAGAGTCCCATACAGGATAAACTCTAGGAAAAATACACCAAGACAAATATTAATCAAACTAACAAAAATTAAATTCAGAAAAATATATTAAAAGCAGCAAGGGAAAAACAAAAAAAATAACATACAAAGGAATCCCCATAAGGTTAGCAGCTGATTTTTCAGCAGAAACTGCAGGCCAGAAGAGAGTGGCAGGATATCCTTAAAGTGATGAAAGAGAAAAAGCTCTAACCAAGATTACTCTACCCAGCAAAGGTCTCATTCAGATTCTACAGAGAAATCAAAAGCTTTTCAGACAAGCAAAAGCTAAGAGAACTCAGCATCACCAAACCAGCTTTACAACAAATGCTAAAGAAACTTCTCTAGGCAGGAAACACAGGAGAAGAAAAAGACCCACAAAAACAAACCCAAAACAATTAAGGAAATGGTAACAGCAACACACATATTGATAATAACCTTGAATGTAAATGGATTAAATGCTCCAACCAAGGGCTTCCCTGGTGGCGCAGTGGTTGAGAGTCCGCCTGCTGATGCAGGGGACACGGGTTCGTGCCCCAGTCCGGGAAGATCCCACATGCCGCAGAGCAGCTAGGCCCGTGAGCCATGGCTGCTGAGGCTGCGCGTCCGGAGCCTGTGCTCCGCAACGGTAGAGGCACCAACAGTGACAGGCCCGCCTACCGCAAAAAAAAAAAAA
>NW_020174922.1:3452563-3520967 GCF_003031525.2 Neophocaena asiaeorientalis asiaeorientalis | reverse complement strand
AAGAAGATGTAACAATTATAAATGTTTATGCACCCAACATAGAAGCACCTCAATACATAAGGCAAATGCTAACAACCATGAAAGGAGAAATTGAAAGTAACACAATAATAGTAGGGGACTTTAACATCCTACTTACACCAATGGACAGATCACCCAAACAGAAAATAAATAAGGAAACACAAGCTTTAAACAACACAATACACCAGATAGATTTAATTGATATTTATAGAATGTTCCACCCAAAAGTGGCACAATACACTTTCTTCTCAAGTGCACATGGAACATTCTCCAGGATACATCACATCTTGGGTCACAAATCAAGCCTTGGAAAATTTAAGAAAACTGAAATTGTATCAAGCATCTTTTCTGACTACAACGCTATGAGACTGGAAATCAATTACAGGAAAAAACTGTAAAAAACACAAATACATGGCAGCTAAACAGTGAACTACTAAATAACCAAGAGATCACTGAAGAAATCAAAGACATTAAAAAATACACAGAAACAAATGACAATGAAAACATGACAACCCAAAACCTATGGGACACAGCAAAAGCAGTTCTAAGAGGGAAGTTTATAGCAATTCAATCTCACCTCAAGAAACAAGAAAAATATCAAATAAACAATCTAACACTACACTTGAAACAACTAGAGAAAGAAGAACAAAGAAAACCCAAAGTCAGTAGAAGGAAAGAAATCATACAGATCAGAGCAGAAATAAATGAAATAGAAACGAAGAAAACAAGAGCAAAGATCAATAAATCTAAAAGCTGGTTCTTTGAGAAGATAAACAAAATTGATAAACCCTTAGCCAGACTCATCAAGATAAAAAGGAAGAGGACTGTAATCAATAAAATTAGAAATGAAAAAGGAGAAATCACAACTGATACCGCAGAAATACAAAGGACTATAAGAGACTACTACAAACAACTATATGCCAATAAAATGGACAACCACGAAGGAATGGACAAATTCTTGGAAGGGTACAATTTTCCAAGACTGAACCAGGAAGAATTAGAAAATATAAACAGACCTATCACAAGTAATGAAATTGAAACCATAATAAAAAATGTTCCAACAAACAAAAGTCCAGGACCAGATGGCTTCACAGGTGAATTCTATCAAACATTTAGAGAAGAGCTAACACCGATCCTTCTCAAACTCTTCCAAAAAATCGCTGAGGGAGAAACACTCCCAAATTCATTCTACGAAGCCA
This sequence comes from Neophocaena asiaeorientalis asiaeorientalis, assembly GCF_003031525.2. Taxonomy (NCBI): domain Eukaryota; kingdom Metazoa; phylum Chordata; class Mammalia; order Artiodactyla; family Phocoenidae; genus Neophocaena; species Neophocaena asiaeorientalis. The sequence continues at coordinate 3,519,750 of NW_020174922.1, read as the reverse complement.
CCATCACCCTGATACCAAAACCAGAAAAAGATATCACAAAAAAAGAAAACTATAGACCAATATCATTGATGAACATAGATGCAAAAATCCTGAACAAAATACTAGCAAACAAAATCCAACAACACATTAAAAGGATCATACACCATGATCAAGTGGGATTTATCCCAGGGATGCAAGGATTCTTCAATATATGCAAATCAAACAATGTGATACACCACATTAACAAATTAAGGAATAAAAACCATATGATCATCTCAATAGATACAGAAAAAGCTTTTGACAAAATTCAATACCCATTTATGACAAAAACTCTCCAGAAAATGGGCACAGAGGGAACCTACCTCAACCTAATAACCTAATAAAGGCCAATATATGACAAACCCACAGCAAGCATCATACTCAATGGTGAAAAACTGAAAGCATTTCCACTAAGATTAGGAACAAGACAAGGATGTCCACTCTCACCACTATTGTGGAAGTCCTACCCACAGCAATCATCAGAGAAGAAAAAGAAATGAAAGGAATGTAAATCACAAAAGAAGAAGTAAAGCTGTCACTGTTTGCCAATGACATGATATTATACATAGAAAATCCTAAGGATGCCACCAGAAAACTACTAGAGCCAATCAATGCATTTGGTAAGGTTTCAGGATACAAAATTAATGCACAGAAATCTCTGGCATTCCTATACACCAACAACGAAAAATCAGAAAGAGAAATTAAGGAAACAAGCCCATTCACCACTGCAACGAAAGAATAAAATACCTAGGAATAAACCTGCCTAAGAAGGCAAAAGACCTGTACTCAGAAAACTATAAAACACTGATGAAAGAAATCAAAGATGACATAAACAGATGGTGAAATATACCATGTCCTTGGATTGGAAGCATCAATATTGTGTAAATGGCTACACTACCCAAAGCAACCTACAGATTCAATGCAATCCCTATCAAACTACCAATGGCATTCTTCACAGAATTAGAACAAAAAACTTTACAATTTGTATGGAAACACAAAAGACCCCGAATAACCAAAGCAATCTTGAGAAAGAAAAACAGAGTTGCGGGTATCAGGCTCCCCGACTTCAAACTATACCACAAAGCTACAGTAATACAGACGGCATGGTACTGACACAAAAACAGAAATATAGATCTATGGTACAGGATAGAATGCCCAGACATAAACCTATGCACATATGGTCACCTAATTTACGACAAAGGAGGCAAGAACATATAATGCAGAAAAGACAGTCTCTTCAATAAGTGGTGCTGGGAAAACCAGACAGCTACATGTAAAAGAATGAAATTAGAACACTACCTAACACCATACACATAAATAAACTCCAAATGGATTAAAGGCCTAAATGTAAGACCAGACACTATAAAACTCTTAGAGGAAAACATAGGAAAAACACCCTTTGACATAAACCACAGCAAGATCTTTTCTGACCCACCTTCTAGAGTAACAGAAATAAAAACAAAAATAAACAAATGGGACTTAATTAAACTTAAAAGCTTTTGCACAGCAAAGGAAATCATAAACAAGACAAAAAGACAACCCTCAGAATGGGAGAAACAACAGACAAAGGATTAATCTCCAAAATATACAAACAGCTCATGGAGTTCAATATCAAGAAAACAAACAATCCAGTTAAAAAATGGGTAGAAGACCTAAACAGACATTTCTTCAAGGAAGACATACAGATGGCCAAGAGGCACATGAAAAGATGCTCAACATCACTAATCATTAGAGAAATGCAAATCAAAACTACAATGAGGTATCACCTCATGCCAGTGAGAATGGTCATCATCAAAAAAATCTAGGAACAATAAATGCTTTCCAGTGTGGTGAAAAGGGAATCCTCCTGCACTGCTGGTGGGAATGTGAATTGATACAACCACTATGGAAAACAGTATGGAGGCTTCCTTAAAAAACTAAAAATAGAACTCCCATATGACCCAGCAATCCCACTACTGGGCATATACCCTGAGAAAACCATAATTCAAAGAGACATGTACCACAGAGTTCATTGCAGCACTATTTACACTAGCCAAGACATGAAACCAACCTGAATGTCCATTGACAGATGAATGGATAAAGAAGATGTGGCACATATATACAATGGAATATTACTCAGCCATTAAAAGAAACGAAATTGAGTTATTTGTAGTGAGGTGGATGGACCTAGAGTCTGTCGTACAGAGTGAAGTAAGTCAGAAAGAGAAAAACAACTACCGTAGGCTAACACATACATATGGAATCTAAAGGAAAAAAAAATGGTACTGATGAACCTACTTGCAGGGCAGTAATAAAGATGTAGACATAGAGAATGGACTTGAGGACACAGGGTGGGAAGGGAAAGCTGGGGTGAAGTGAGAGGTGAGAGTAGCATCAACATATATACACTACCAAATGTAAAATAGTTAGCTAGTGGGAAGCAGCAGCATAGCACAGGGAGATCAACTCGGTGCTTTGTGATGACCTAGAGGGGTGGGATAGGGAGATGGGAGGGAGGCTCAAGAGGGAGGGGATATGGGAACATATGTATACATAAGGCTGATTCACTTTGGTGTACAACAGAAACTAACACAGTATTGTGAAGCAATTATACTCCAATAAAGATCTATTAAAAACAAAAAAGATACATGTACCCCAATGTTCACTGCAACACTAGTTACTATAGCCAGGACATGAAAGCAATCTATATGTCCATCGATGGATGAATGGATAAAGAAGATGTGGTACCTGTATACAATGGAATATTACTCAGCCATAAAAAAGAATGAAATAATACCATTTGCAGTGACATGGATGGACCTAGAGCTTGTCACACTGAGTGAAGTAAGTCAGAGAGAGAGACAAATATCGTATGATATCACTTATATGTGGAATCTAAAAAACGGGTACAAATGAACTTATTTACAAAACAGAAACAGAGCCACAGATGTAGAAAACAAACTTATGGTTACCAATGGGGGAAGGAGGCAGGGATAAATTGGGAGATTGGGATTGACACATACTATTATATATAAAAAAGATAATGAATAGGACCTACTGTATAGCACAAGGAACTTTACTCAATACTCTGTAATGACCTCTGTGGGAAAAGAATCTAAAAAAGAGTGGATATATGTATATGTATAACTGATTCACTTTGCTGTACAGCAGAAACTAACACAACACTGTAAATCAACTATACTCCAGTAGAAGTTAATTTAAACAAAAGGCACAAGTAAGGCTTCAGGAAGCCTCCACATCCAGAAGACAATCTACCAACTCACTGTGCCCAACAGCGTGGATGTCCCATTTCTTTCTCTAACACCCAGATGCAAGCTCCAGTAATCAGAATCCTTATCTATATAAGCACAAAAGTAGCACCACACTCTAGGATTACCCAAAACTTAATGACTTAAAACAACACAAATTTAGTATCTCATAGTTTCTATGGGTCTAGCATGGGTTAACTGGGTCTTCCACTCAGGGTCTTACCAGGCTGAAATAAAAGTTTCAGCTGGAGCTGTGATCTCTCTGAGATTCAGGGCCCTCTTTCCAAGTGGCAGAATTTAGTTCTTCCAGTAGTAGAACGGAGGTCTCCATTTTTTTGCTGGATTCAGCCAGCAAGAAAATGAGCCAGGGTGATTCTCAGCTCCTAAGGAACCCCCTCAGGTCCTTGCCAAATGGACCCCTCCTTTCTCAGTTTGGCTGTTTGCTTTCTTCCAGGCCAGAAGAAGAGCACATCTCTGACACTTCACCTTCTTTTAAAGGGCTCATCTGATTAGGTCAGGCCCATCCAGGATAATCTCCTATTTACTAGTCTCACCCTCAAGGAGAGAGGGTAAATTATATAATACATGTACAGTACATCAGGGGGAAGATCTTGGGGGTCATATTATAATTCTGATTACCACAACCTAAACCATAGACCTTATACAAAAATGAACTCAAAATTGATCATAGATTTAAATGTAAAATATAAAGCTTTAAAAGTTTCAGAAGAAAATGTAGGAGAAAATCTTCGGCATCTAGGGCTTGGCAAAGAGTTCTTAGATATAATGCCAAAAGCATGATTCATAAAAGAAAAAAAATCAGTAAGTTGAATTTCATCAAAATTTAAAACTTTTGCTTTGTGAAAGATCTTGTTATGAAGATTAAAAGACAAGCTACAGACAGGAAACAATTTGCAAACCACCTATCTGATAAAGAACTAGTTTCTGGAAAATATTTTTAAAACTCTCAAAACTCAATAGTAAAAAGACAAACACTCCAATTAGAAAATAAGCAAAATAAGGTACATTTTACCAAAGAATTCTCTTATACAAATTGCAAATAAGCATATTAAAATGAGTTTCAAAATCACTAGCCATTAGAGAAAGAAAAAACCCACAGTGAGATATCACTACGTACCTAACAGAAGGGCTAAAAGAAAAAACTGTGACAACATCAAAAGCTGACAAGGGAACAGAGAAACTGGATCTCTCAAACATCCTGCTGAGAATGAAGAACGGTACAGCCATTCTAGAAAACAGTTTGGCAGTTTCTTAAAACACTAAGCATCCACTTACATATGGCCTAGCAATCACATTACTGAACTTTTTTTTTTTTTTTTTTTTTTTGTGGTACGTGGGCCTCTCACTGTTGTGGCCTCTCCCGTTGTGGAGCACAGGCTCTGGACGCGCAGGCTCAGTGGCCATGGCTCACGGGCCCAGCCGCTCCGCGGCACGTGGGATCCTCCTGGACTGGGGCACGAACCCGTGTCCCCTGCATCGGCAGGCGGACTCTCAACCACTGCGCCACCAGGGAAGCACATTTCTAAACATTTATCCTAGAGATCATAGCTTCATATGTGATTGCCAAAAATCAGAAACAATGAAAATGTCCTTCAATGGGTGAATGGTTAAACAAATTATGCACATCCATACAATGGATACTAGTCAGCAACATAAAGGAACAAACTATTGATAGATGCAACAACTTGGATGGAACTCAAGGTCATCATGCTGAGTGAAAAAAGAGTCAACCTCAAAATGCCGCATTCTGTAGGACTGCATTTATGTATTCTTGAAATAACAAAATTACAGAGACAAAATATTTAGTGGTTACCAGGGATTAGGGCTGATTTGGGGGGAGGGGTTGATATGTCTATAAAGTGGTTAGCTGAGGAAGGTCTTTGTGGTGATGTAATAGCACTGTATCTTGATCACGGTGGTGACTACACAAATACACACGTGATAAGATGTCACAGAACTATACATACACATTGTAGCAATGTCAATTTTCTGGTTTTAATATTGTCCTAAAGTTATGTAAGATGTAACACTGGGGGGAAATGGGTGAAGGGTACATGGGGATTTCTTTCCTCTGTACTATTTTTGTAACTTCTTGTGAATCTATAATTATTTCAAAATAAAAAGGAGAGAAAAGTGTGTGTGTATATGTAGTATGGTAACATTTAACTAAAAAGAGGATATATACACATATCTACATAAATTTTAGAAACAAATAAACTTTTTCTGAAGTTTAAATGGTAGCTATTTATCTGGCAAAGGCCTGGACTAGACTAACCTGTCTCCTGTCCCTAACTCCTAGAGACTCCTTTATACAGATACTTGGATTAAACAACCTAGCTTATCACACTCAACCTGACAGAGTGTCAGACAACTGTCTATATTTGCTCACTGACTGGCAAAGCAGTGCCAGAAGGAGCCATAGTAGAGCCTGAGGCATCAAAGAAGTCAATGCAATCTGACTCAGTGCAATATGCACTCAGCCCAACTCTCCACTCAAAGTCAACCCCACACCTGCCTCAAAATAGCCCAAAGAGGGAGGTGAACCCACGCTCTACCACCAGAATCACCAAATGCGTTGGAATGTATGGGAGTCAGTAAAGCCTAGGCTTGACCAAATCTTTGCCCAAGGTGCTCTCACTTCCTCTAGAGTCCCATTCTCCAAGGCTTACCAGAACCCCAGTTTTAACAACAATTACTATGTGCCAGACACCACATTATGAGTTTTGCATATTTTTCCAATTCTGGCAATAATCCTGTAGGACTCATATCATCTCTATTTTATAGAACAAGAAACTAAGGCTCAGCGATGCTAAGTACATTATGCAAGGTCCCCTAGCTAATAAAGAAAGGAACTAGGTTTCGAATCCATGTCTGTCTAATTCCAAAGCCCATGCTTATCCCATGTGTTGCAAGCTTTCCAGTTTGCTTTGGACTGGTTTAGTGTTTTTTTTGCTTTGTTTGTTTTGGCTATCTATCATACAAAGTTTCTCAGTGAAATCAGCAGAATTAATCTAGGCTTTCCAAGTTTCACAAAATTATGCAGATAGTCTATCACAACACTCATTTTTGTCAATTTAATTCATGTTTTCTCCTCTACTGACTGAAAAGGGTACAAAAGCAAAGCCCTCTTGAATTTTGCTATGAAACCAAGATTTTCAAAGATCTCAAACTCATTAATAATTATTATACTACATTGACTCTGAGCTACCAATTTTTGCTTATGTAATGGAAATATTTATTTCAAGCAAAAGAACTTCAGATGATATTTTCTTGGGGACTTCATTCATTCTGTAGAATGAGTTCAATAAACATTTCTAACAAATTAATGAATCTCTATACTATCCAAATATGTCACATAATTTCTACACTTCCTCCAAAGCATCTTTTGATTCTAGAAAAATGTAATATGAAAGGAGGTTGTGGGATTATTTTAATGAGAAAAAAATTAAGATTAAAAATTATGGCAACTTTCCTATTACCCATACAATAGAAGATTACTTTGAAAAAAAGAGAAAATTTGGAAAACAACTTCTAGTGAGTTTAGTTGACTTATATACATAAAATGACAATGTGCTGTGCATCTCTCAGCAGCCTGACTTAAGGATTCAATAACATCAGTAAAGGACTTTACAAGCAAAATAAGACAGTGATATCCCAAATCCCACCCACACAGGATTAGCTCATGACTCAAATTCTCATTCTGAATGAGATCTAGGCATATTAGGTATATGTACAGAAGGGAAGGGATTCCAAGGAATTATATTTTCATTTTTCGTACTAAGACTGGGGTAGGCCTTTATCTTGCCATATCTGAAAATCTTCCTGGCAGAAGAATAACCTTTCCTTTATGTAGAAACTAGAATTTTGGTAAACCTGGTTTTCTTCCCCCTCTGTCTCATACAAGATGTTTTCTCATTCCTGGGGAGCCTACTTTTGACCATCAATGTGCTAGGGGTTTGTGTGCGTATACTGGAATTACTATGTTTCCTTTAGAGACTGGTCTGGGGCACTGATACCCACTTAAGATTGTGTACTCCTATTTATTTAGTAGAGGGAATGGTTAAAATCATGTGTAACTAGATACTTAATGTAATATGCACACAGATACTGAAATGCTTTTTAGTGATGATGGTGACAATGATAAGGATAGTAAATGCGTCAAGTAATTAAATAGAAGAAAAAATTTTTTTTGCAAAGGCACAACCTCCTTAAGTCAAGCACAACTAAAGACAAAGAGCATAAATTGACTTAATGTGGTGTTGCATATAGTTCAGGTATGTTTTTGTTGGTGTTATTTTATATAAGAAAAAGAGAATCAAAGTTCATTTTTTCCTTTTCACCATTTGAAAGGGCCCTGGACTTGACTTACCCCAACACTCAAAATTTTTACTGGCACCACTTTGAAGGGTGTAAATATTGTAGCTTTTCAGGTATGAGAAGGAGCCTCATGGGAAACCATATTCAGCAGAGTTGCAGAATACTTTTGCAGCAGATTTTTTTAAATGATGTTTTCTTTGTATCGTGTTTAGACTCTCGACTTCTTTTCTGGCCTCCACTCAACCATGGCATATACAACTTAAATGTGCCAAAAACAAGACCAATTTTTTTTCAAATATTTTATTTCCAACCTGAATTGAATTAAGGCCAATTTGAGGCTAAATGTAGCATCTAGATTGATGGTGATTACTACTCTTATTACGCTAAAAGTTAATGTAAAGAAAGACCAAAAGGATGAGAAGTGACATGTTGGTTTCCTATAAGAATATGAAAAAGAGATCATCAAAATAAGCAGAGAATGAAATAAAGTTCCTCTTGGAAACTACTGCATATGGACATATAATAATATATATGTCCATAATATAATAATAATAATGACTATAATAGTAGTAGCAATAATAAATTCCCTTACCTTAGAGACTTAAAATTTTAAGTAATATACAAAATGCTCATTATATAGGTAAATAATAGAATTTATTAATGTGTTGCAAAACAAGGCCTGACAGACTGAGAATAGTTTAGTTAGTGAGTAACACAGAAATAATTGTGGGTCATAGGAAACCATGAAGAAACTTAACTTCACTACTTTAGCTCTCCATCAGAAAAAATATATATATTATTATAGTTACCATTTCTTGGGAACCTACTATGTCTTGACATCATTGTGAGTTTTACCATGGAGATTTATTAGCCTGCTTTAGATTCTATTGACATATAGATAAGACTTAGTATGGTATGAGTGTAAAAAGGAATATTTTGATTTAATGTAATGGCGTGAGCTGGAATTCAGGAAGTCTGGCTTTGTCCAAATGTTAAAACCATAACATCTGGCACTGATATGTGGAAATGTTTATATAAACTTTTGATAACTAAGAGTATATTCCTTGGAGATCACTGTTACTTTGACTATTCTCTAATTCTTATCAAGTAATAGATACACCTTTGCAGGATAATTTAGACTCCTCATGAAAAAGAAGGGCATTTTCTTGCTATATTAAATAAAGTATACGAAAACCTGAGCATGGTCTGTTTTCTGTGGCAAACATGCATAATCTCTAATCTTTACACTGTCCTTGCAAAACGGAATTACTTAGCACAATTTTACATATAAAACTACTGATGTTCAGAGTCCATAAATAACTTTCTTAAGGGCACATTGCTAACAAGTGGCACAACTGAAAATCAGGAGTTCATCTGATTCCAGGCTCCTTGCTCCTTTCTTTTATATGCACACAGCTCTGCCTCTTAAAAAGCTCACAATAGAGAAAACTGCAGTTCATTAGTTAATGTATTCAACAAATATTATTGAGCACCTATTATGTTGCAGGTGCTGAAAATACAGTGCTAAAGACCAAGCCCTGCTCTCATAGGTCTTACATTCTAGTTAGGGGAGGATAACAGACAAATACATTAGGTCATGTGCTATGGAAGAAAATAAAGCAGGGTCAGGGCTATAAAGTGTGAAGGGGGAAGGGAGGCTAGTCTAGTTAGTGATGAGAGAAGGCTTCCATGAGATGACATTGAAACAAAAACATGAATGAAGTGAAGGACTGAGCCTCATGAAGATCTGGTGTGAGGCACACCAAGTAAAGGGACCAACAAGCACAAGGCCTCCAAAATGGGACTGTGCCTGCTGTGTTCAGTTACAGCAAAAAGCCCAGTATTGCTACACATTCATTGCTATAGACTCAGTGAGTGAGGCAGAGACCAATGGGAGATGGAAGTTGCAGTCAGGCCCAAGTCATGAAGAGCCCAAGGGCAACATGAGACAGTTGGAGTTTATTTTAAGGGTGATGGGAAGCCATTCAGCTGTATGTGAAGAGAGGAGGCAAGGGCTGATTCCCATTTGTTAAGTTGGGGCAATAATACATTTTAAAATTTCATACTGAAACTGAATGGATAAAACACTAATAGAGGAGACTATCTCCTCCAAAATGACAGAACTCTTCTTGTTTAAAACACTGTTTTTGAGGAGGATGTAAAACAAGGTTAGTGATACATTCAGGCCCTTTCCCAATCTTCACACTCTACAAAGGCTCATAGCCTGCATGTTGGCCCTTGACAGTCCCTGTATTAGTGCTTGTTTTGTTCCTCTTGTATTAGGAACTAACATTTGGGGTTCTTTATTTTTAAACTCTTCCTCCCTGAATGCACATTCATCCTCTGTCATCTCAGTCATCTGTCAAGCACAGGGCTGGATACAGAGCAGGAATTCCATACTTGTTAAGACTGACTGAATTAACTACATGTAAGATGGTATGGTTCTTCATTTTAGTTAGTGAGACCTTCAATTTCTGTAATAATGTGGACAATATTGAGAGTGCCTATTTATCCAAATTCAAAAGCTATTTGGAGCTTAACAAGGGGCATCTTATATTCCAATAATCTCTCTGGTTGACACTTTTTGGAGACCAAAGTGATAACCAGCACTCCCCATTTGTCTGTTCCATAGTCAACCTATAAAGATCCAACTGCTTTAATCAAATTTGAGCAGTGTAACAAAAACACATCCTAGGGCTTCCCTGGTGGCGCAGTGGTTGAGAGTCCGCCTGCCGATGCAGGGGACACGGGTTCGTGCCCCGGTCCAGGAGGATCCCACATGCCGCAGAGCGGCTGGGCCCGTGAGCCATGGCCGCTGGGCCTGTGCGTCCGGAGCCTGTGCTCCGCAACGGGAGAGGCCACAACAGTGAGAGGCCCGCGTACCGCCAAAAAAAACAAACAAACAAAAAAAACCCACCACATCCTAATTTTGATCTTTTGTGGGTTCAGTATGCAATTTTTTTAAGGAGTGGTGTTAATACAAAAAGAAAAGTTATAGAAATAAATTACTTACAGGGCTGAGAGCTAGTTGCTCACGACCAAAGAAAAACTGCCCAATCCAGTATCTCAAAACCAACAGCTTTCAGAAAGTGCACTTGATCTAAGCTACTGATAAAGAGTAAATGTGTTAACACACATACACACACAATGTTGGACACTTATCTTTCCTCCTTTCACATAAAACTGTTAGCTTTATGAATCTCAGCAAAGGACATCCATTAGTGTCTTTACATCAATTTGTACGAAGATGCTAAAAAGCCATTTAGTTGGAATTATAAGAATTTAATGCACTTGTTTGTGGTTTAATTAAATGCAATATGAACAATTTTCAATATGCCTAAAGAAAAGCAATCAGTAAAGAGGGAGAGAAAAAATTTTATGAGCTCTTTATTAAGAGCTAATCTTTTATTACCATGATCCCATTCTGATTCTGATATATACCAAATTGGTTTGGGAATCTACATGCTTCAGTCAGGGTTATCATCCTTGAATAACTCCTAAAATTTCTATTCTATGACAAAATTCATTGAAGTATATTAAACTACATCACTCCGAAAAAATAGTTACTATATTGTTTTAAGGACAAATTGGTTCTAAGGTGCTTTTTGATTTCGACTAAATCAATGAATTTATTTTTTGTACATTATGAAGGAACAAACAATAAGAAATCCAGTAGAGACCGTAATTTATTCACAATACCACTGAGCTTAATTAACTGAAAAGAATCCTACCAATCATTTAGTTCTACCCTTGTTTGCAGAGGAGACAATCTCATAGATGTCACTGGTGCAGAGCTACCGAGCAGCTCAGGCTCAAACTCCAGATATTTCTCATCTGTATTTCCTGACAGTAACATTTTACATGAAAGGGGATTTTTAACTGCATAACCTTCAAGGCCCACTCAAATGCCACCTCCTTTATGAAGCCTCTCCTAATCTTCCCAGCAAGAATGAATTTCATTCTCCTCTAAAGTGCAGGCTATGGTACTTTATGTCTCTCCTACAGCAATCATTTTTTCCCTCTCATTTCAATCTCAAATTTCATACTCCCTCTAGAAAGATTTCTGAGTCACCCCTGTATCCCAGAGCACAGCACAATGCCTTGCTCTTGGCAGGTGCTCAATACATCATTGGATGATGTTAGCCATACCCAAATCTATATGATTAAAAGAGCTGACCATTTTATTGTTTAAAGCCAATTTAGTGGTTTGAGTTGGTCTCTAAATACTCTCAAAAATATATAAAGAACTCATACAACTCAGTAGCATAAAAATAAATATTCCAATGAAAAATGGGCAAAGGATCTGAATAGAATTTTTCCAAAAACACATACAAATGGCCAACAGGCACATGAAAAGGTACTCAATATCACTAGTCAAGAGGGAAGTGTGGGCTTCCCTGGTGGTGCAGTGGTTGAGAGTCCGCCTGCCGATGCAGGGGACACAGGTTTGTGCCCCGGTCCAGGAAGATCCCACATGCCGCGGAGCAGCTGGGACCGTGAGCCGTGGCCGCTGAGCCTGCGCGTCCGGAGCCTGTGCTCCGCAACAGGAGAGGCCACAACAGTGAGAGGCCCGCGTACCGCAGAAAAAAAAAAAAAAAAAAAAAAAAAAAGAAACAAACAAAAAGAGGGAAGTGCGAATCAAAGCCACAATAAGATATCACCTCACACCTTTTAGAACAGTTATAATCAAATCAAAAAGACAAAAGATAGCAAATGCTGGTGAGAGTGTGGAGAAAAGGAAACCCTTGTGCACTATTAGGGGGATTGTAAATTGGTACACCAACTATGGAAAACAGTATAAAGGTTCCCCCCAAAATGAAGAATGATCCAGCAATTACACTTCTGGGACCATATCCGAAACAAAAACACTATGTCAAAGAGATATCTGCACCCCTATGTTCACAGCAGCATTATTTACAATAGCCAAGACATGAAAACAACCTAAGTGTTGATCAACAGATGAATGGATAAAGAAGTTATATATATATATATATATTTATCAGCCATTACAAAAACAAAAAGAAACTCCTGCCATTTGTGACAACATGGATGGACCTTGAGGGTAATATGCTAAGTGAAATAAGTCAGACAGAGAAACACAAATACTGTCTGATCTCACTTAAATGAGGAATTTTTTTAAAAACTCAGGAAAAAAGAGATCAGATTTATGGTTACCAGAGGTAGGAGGTGAGGAGAGAGGGGACTGGATGAAGGTAGGGTGGTCAAAAGATACAAACTTCCAGGTGTAACGTAAATAAGTTCTAGGGATGTAATGTACAACTTGATGACTATAGTTTACATTGCTGTGTGGTAGATTTGAAAGTTGTCAAGAGCATAAACCCAAAGTTCCCATCACAAGGAGAAAAACTATTTTTTTCTTTTTCTTTTTTTGTATATGAGATGATGGATGTTAACTAAACTAATTGCTGCAATCGTTTCACAACACTACATGTAAGTCAAATTATGCTGTACACCTTAAACTTATACAGCGCTGTATGTCAATTATATCTCAATAAAACTGGAAAAAATAAAGCTATAACCAATCCAATAAATCAATAAATACTCTCAAATGATATTTCCATTTTCCCTCTAGAATAACTAGATAACTTTGACTCAAAAGTCACCCTGGGGCTTCCCTGATGGCACAGTGGTTAAGAATCCACCTGCCAATGCAGGGGACACAGGTTCAAGCCCCGGTCTGGGAAGATCACGCATTCTGTGGAGCAACTAAGCCCGTAAGCCACAACTACTGAGCCCACGTCCCACAAGTACTGAAGCCCGCGCGCCTAGAGCCCGTGCTCCACAAGAGAAGCCACCACAATGAGAAGCCCGTGCACCGCAATGAAGAGCAGCCCCTGCTCACTGCAACTAGGGAAAGCCCGCGCGCAGCAATGAAGACCCAATGCAGCCATAAATAAATAAATAAATAGATTAAAAAACAAAACAACAAAGGCCATCCTGGTTGCTAAGGCTCCTCGCTCCCAGTTACCTTGCTCTCCTTATCTAGAGTGTGCCTAGGAAAGCCGGTTTCTTCAGACCCTTCAAGAGTCTGCATAACCTTACCCAGTGGGAACAAATTAGAAGGATATGCAAGAAAAGATAAGCAGTTTATGTGACCAGGAATTTCATCCATTCCGCTTTCAGAATATAAAAAGGAAGGGGCCTTGAAAGAATGTCTCAGGAGACTCCTACGCACGTGGAATTGAAACGTGCCTTTAGTTTCCAAACATGATCAGACTTGAGCCAAGTAAAGCCTATTAGAGCCATATCTGATTAGCCTATAACAACACAATTGTTGAAGTCTCTGAGTTTTTAGGGGGCACAAACTACACATGATTCCTTTAAGGCTCAAAACATAAAGCACGAGATACTAGGCATTAAATTCAAATTTCACTCAAGAATACACGCCACGGGCTGAATGTGCCTCACTATAAGAAACACACAAGTCTTGCATTGAAGCAGTAATATGTGTTATTTTGGTGGGAAAATGTTTTATAATGTTGATACAGTTCCCACAATCCCAATCTGAAACCTCAGAACGAGATGTGTTTTGGAGCTCGGGATTTTTCGGATTTTGGAAATATGGAGCATATACCATATATTAACACTCTAGTTGGGATGTGGGGCAGCACAGTCTAATCAAATACATTCTACAGCAAAACCTTGGAATGATCACACTGAGGGGGATAAGCTGAGCCACAGCTCTTCCCAGGCTTTGTCCCAAAATTAGTTCAAGTTTTGCCTCCGAGTTACCAGTTTTCAGAGCATTTTATTGCTACCTACCACTCAGTGCTAAAAAGAAGTCATTTAACCTCTTCGTGTGCTGTAATCAAAAACCTGGTAATAACGTGAGACACTCAAAACTTTCAAAGAATCCCTTCTCACTGATGAAGAATCATAACATCCCTCAACTCACACACATTGTCTCAACAGTAATAGTCTTAACTGCTATCTTTTGAGGGCTTTGTGTAAGTCCCCATGCTGAGTGTCTCATATTCTTTTTTTCTATTTTTTCCCATGATATAACTTAATAAATATACAAGGTGAAGCTGCATATTTTATTTTAATCATGATTTCCTTCTCAATTTTAGAAGGATTAAAAACATGGAGTTTCTTCTTCTAAATTTTACATGTTGTAGGTAAATCATTCTACCAGATAATCATTCAACCAAAGACCTAAGGTTTGAGGACATTTTTAAGCCTTATTTGCAAATATACAACGTGGGCCTCTTTTAAATATGTCACAGATAGCACTTAGGCTTATGATATGCCGCTTTGCTAAACCTCCTACCACTGGCACAGAACCCAGGAGCTTTCTTCACCTTAGGGCTCTGTTTCCTATGTTGCCCTTTTAATCCTAATGAAGTTATACCAAGTCAGGTTCATTGTGATTAATATGCATTATAATGTATACTCCAGACAAAAATATTGCTCTGCAACACAGAAGCAATGTCATACACTCCACAGAGAAAAGCTACCTGGGGTCTGTGGGGTGAAATAGCCCTCACTCGGAAGACATATTAAGATATTAGTATTTCACAGTTTCCTCAGCGAGTTACTTCTTAAGTTAGTCTTCCCCACAAAAGTTACACCTCTTTTTAATCAGCACTATGAAATTTTTGGCCATTGAAAGAAAAAAAAGAGGCTACTAGCACTTTACTAGAAGGCTCTGAAACTGAAAAACATTTAAATCTTCAAAATTACCCTATGTTTCATTGGTGACTTAATATACAGCACTTATACAACCTCAGATAAAATATTTTTTAAACCATGATTCTGACAACTCCAAGTTTAAGTAAGTGGGGAGAGGAAGATTTACTATAATTTGAAAAGATTTCACATCACTTTTAGTTCTCTTTTTCAATTCCGTCCTCTGTCTCTTTCTGTCCCTCTGTCTGTCTCTACCTACACAGCCCCCCACCACACACACACATACACTCTTGTGACTGATAATGGTCTGTTTAATGAAACTTAAGGCATCTGTGGAATCATTACAAGAAATTACTTTTGTACCTAGTTTTAGAATGAATGATTTACTGCATTTCCCTTAATCCTCAAGTTGCATATTCATTGCTGTATTTTCCTCTAAACGCTGTCACTTAAATTGTCATGTAGAATAGGGCAAATCAGGGTCAGTTTATATAAGCGGCATCAATCTGAAGAACTTCATTGGTCTTTATTTCAAGGCATTATGCAAAGAAAACTGACATTAAGAGAGCCTTAACTGACAGCAAATGAAATCAATCAGCAAATCACTAAGCCATAATAAACTCACTCAATTTGTAGATAACCCTTCCTTTCCCAGGTCTTCACCTAGGCAGTCCATCAAACACTGTTTTTTGCCCAAGTAGCTAAAATGAAGAGCAATTCTGTTGTAGCCCTTGAAAGTTCAAGTGCTCACAGGCTTCATTCTCTCAATAATAAGCATTAAAAGGTATTCTCGAGTAGGGTTATACTTAAATAGCCTTCAAAAATGGAAAAAAAAAAAAAAGAGAGAAAGGGTCAAGTTTGGGATTTAGTTTTTGCCTCTTAACATTAATGGCAAAGAAATGATGTTCATATCATTCAGCAGCTTTTCTGCTTTGAGCTACCTAGAACTGAAAATTGTAACTAAAAATAAAATGTTCTGTACTTTCATATGTTTTGTGCTTTTGTTTCTTTAACTAGGTGTGTCTCAAACATTTCACATACAGGCAAATATTGTCACCTTTTCAGAGTTGGAATTTGAAGTCCAAAAAAAAAAAATCAAATGGTATAAATAAAGGCAACAAAATGAGTTAAAAGGACATATGAAGACAGTAGTAGTGCTTGAATTACTTTAAAAAATAATTATTCAGATAGAAGTATATGGTGGACATTCACCAAAGTGTTAGCAATGGCTTTATACTGAGCTGTAAGAAAACACTAGAGTTCTGGAACATTTTGTTCTTTTTATTGCACGTGTTGCTACTAAAGTGAAACCTGTATCAAACAGGTCATCAGCCAAAAGTCTCCAAGAGTCAAAACACTAAAACATTCCTTAACGTACTTAGGTTACTTTTCCTGAAACACAGGCCTGTTTGCAGTTCAGTCCAACATAAGTTATATTAATTTAGCATTTTACAATATAAAAAGCCCTTACCTCTCTTGATCTCCCCACATTACGTTATCTCACCTGATCTCCCCACAGACCCGTGAGTGAAAGCAAGACAGGCTTCACCACCTCCATTTAAAGATGAGGAAATAGGGGGCTCAGGGCTGTTGAGTGACCTGTCAAGGTGGTTACATTACAGAGCCGGGACTTCAATCCAGGCATTCTGACTCTCCACATAGGCTTTCTCCAATACTACATTGCTTGCCTCTTTCCCCAGCAGACAGAGTTATTTTATCTCTTCCAAATTCCCCTTCTGATCAACATAATGTTTCCAGCAAACTCAGTGACATTCAGAAAATTGCACAGATTCATGGTTGCCAACTACCCCATCATCTGATTTACTTGCTTTTCTTTTAGAAGGGCAAAAATCTCATCCTGAATCAGGCCCCTGACTTCAGACTATACTACAAAGCTACAGTAATCAAGACAATATGGTACTGGCACAAAAACAGAAAGATAGATCAATGGAACAGGATAGAAAGCCCAGAGATAAACCCATGCACATATGGTCACCTTATCTTTGATAAAGGAGGCAGGAATGTACAGTGGAGAAAGGACAGCCTCTTCAATAAGTGGTGCTGGGAAAACTGGACAGGTACATGTAGAACTATGAGATTAGATCACTCCCTAACACCATACACGAAAATAAGCTCACACCATTGTAAAGCAATTATACCCCAATAAAGATGTCAAAAAAAAAAACAAAACTCTCATCCTGAGATTGAAAACTAAGCGAGTCTACACCTGATCAAGGAATGTTTACAAGCCAAATATTTAAAGGAAAACAATTTAAAAACTACCTATTAGTGCTGTTTAATTTCCAAAGTTTTTTCATCCATGTCATGTGATCCTCACAACTGCCCCAAGATGCAGCAGGGCAAGTATCATCATCTTCATGTTACAGATGACAAGGTGATGCACCAGAAGAATTCAGGGCCGAAAGCTCACAGACAGTGATTCTAGGATAAAACTCCAGTTGCACTCAGCACCACAAGGATGATAATTCATATTCATCCTTCACAAGAAAGGACAATGCTGTTTCCCGTGATAAAAAGACAAGACAACAACTGGATAAAATAATGAGAATTCCTGTTACCTGTGTAGTTTGTGTCTACAGGTAAAGGATTCCATCTGTTCTGTGGCTAATCCTATTACTTTCTGGTAAAGTTGTATAACCTCTTCAACCTCTGTGATAGTGACTCTGCTATGACTTTATTTTCTTCCAAATCATTCTTCCTTATAATAAACAAAGGAAGAAATGATTTTTAAAAACTAGAGAAAAAAGACTTTATTTTAAATAATTCCTACCAGATTTTACTTAGTGTCAGTTCAGATCACTGATGCCAGGTCACTCCCACAGGGAATAATTCGTGAATATTTTCAGCTGAGTTAAGGAGTAGGGAGTCACTAGATTCCTCAGTATAAGATTCTGCGTAGCAGAAGCTTTATACAGATGCATTTCCTTGCCCTCATATGTCATCCTGTCATTTTCAAACGGCAAAGAGAGATTAAAGTCCCAACAGGAAAAAAAACAAAACAAAACTGTTGTTTCAGACCACCGCTAACCTGAAATAAAACCCATGATCCAAGATGTAAAATGTCCCATCAGGTAAACATTAAAAAAACACTTTTTAGCACTCCTAGCCTTAACAGATTTTTTTCTTTTTTAGAAATCTTAGCTATCACTTAATGCCCAAGATTATGTTTTAACGACTGATACAAAGAAAAATACGGGGTTTTTTTTTGTTTTGGTTTGGTTTTTTTTGGCAGTACGTGGGCCTCTCACCGTTGTGGCCTCTCCCGTTGCAGAGCACAGGCTCTAGATGCGCAGGCTCAGCGGCCATGGCTCACGGACCCAGCCGCTCCGCGGCATGTGGGATCTTCCCGGACCGGGGCACGAACCCGTGTCCCCTGCATCGGCAGGCGGACTCTCAACCACTGCGCCACCAGGGAAGCCCAAATACGGGTTTTTTTTTTTACAACAAGTCTTTTGAAATAAAATATGGGGATTAAGAAAATAATGGTAGCATATATCACCTGGTAAAATATTTGGACCAAAAAGCATAATTCTACATTTTTACTCTCAAGATCCTGCCCTAAAATTCGGTTTGATGCGCCCCACTACGCCCTCCTCCACCACCATCATCACCACCAAAAAAAAAAAAATGCAAATCAAATAGGCAGAGGAAGGGAACGGAGGAGGAAGAGAGGCAGGGAGGGTGAGAGGACTTAGGTGATAATACCGGAACTGCTCTAATAACGACTGATGGGCGAGGCTAAATTTCTAGCAAAGTCTTCCTGGTCAATGGAAACTAAAACGTCCTGAAACCTTAGGAGAAGATACAGATTCAGGACAACAAGGTGTAACTCACAATGACTATAAATCAATGTTTAAATGCTATTATGCTATTATTTAATCACTGTTGTTCCAATTTGCAACACACTCTAAAATTAGTCCTTCTGTACACATTAACATCTTACTTCTCTTTATATTTTGTTTTATTTAGCATTGCTCACAGCTCTAGTACCAGCAAGTTTTGAAGAAACTTAATGTCTGCTTGTGTATTATCAAATCTTCAGAGTAGAATTCTAAAATTTTAACTAGCAAATAACAAAAATATTTTCTCTAACAACATTACTTCAGGAAGTGCCATTTATTCTTCCTGGTGTCAATATGAAAAACAAACGCACTAATTCTTATATTCATCCTTGAGGTACGCCTCAAATCCTGGACATTTAGATTCCTCATTGGCACAATTTTTATTCTGTGGAACTGGAGATTACAGCTATCAAGCAGCTAGATGAGACAAAGGATGGCTTTTTTCCATCAAAATGTCTTTATTCTCAGATGAACTATATGATTTTTCCAGCTAATTGTTTTCCCCTAATAAACAGGTCTTCCCTGGGAAGCACTTTCCAGCCTTTGAAGAAGGTAGCATTTCAACATTCTCTTTGATGCCACAACTGAATTCCAAAATCATTTTATGTTTTGTAATTTAAAAGATATTTTGATTTATGAATTTAAAGAGAATTGCACACTCATTGATAACAACTTTAGATAACCCCAAAATCTTCTCGATACCTTATTACAAAAATGACCCCACTTACCAAAAAGGTCAGACTTCCAATAATGTCAGACATTCAAAGCACAGTCATGGACCCAGAAATAAATGAAAAGGAATATCTATGAGACATACAGCTGTCACAAAATATATTCTCTTTACTTTACCATGGAGACTCTTAGACTAAACGCTGACAACTCTGTAAATTAGGAACCCAGCGAGAATAGACATCTGAAAATAAGGGAAGACCTGAACTATAAAAAGAAGGTAAAACTTTCTTTTAGTATCAGAAAATAAAGAACCATACTTTAAAAAGGAAACTAAAGAACTAATAGAAGTCATCTAGTCTTTCAGGGACAACTGGGCACTTTTACATATTTAGTATTCTACATATTTAGCAATATTTCCATTCAAAATGGCTAATTTTCATGTTTTAAAAAATAATCAGAGATCTGAAAATTCACTTCTGGGGATGGAATAACTTGAAGAAGAAAATATCTACATAATACAAGATTTCAAGTAAAATTGCTTAACGTTTCTTTAACTTCTAACTATGCCCAAATGAAAACATTTCTTATACAACAATTAGAAGGCTGCTGCATTAAGCAGTGTAACTGGGAACACATGTGAAAAATTATTAAGAGTGATTCTTGATATTTTTATTCCCTGACAGTTTAGGTACTTAGGTACAAGGTATTTGTTCCTTCTCTATATTAAAAAAAAAAAAAAATCCCTTCAAGATGCCCTTTTATGATTTAACTTTATAAATACAACAAAATAGCTGGAAGAAATTTCTATGCCTGGAAGGTAAGTTAAATGTAAAAAACCATGGTACCCCAAAAGTTGCGGGTATAGCACATAACAAACAACCATACCAAGTAAGGACTTTGTAATAACATGGTAGGTTGTGGGTGATTAAAGGATTACTGGATTTACGGTAAAGACTCTTGTTTAAAATCTTCATAAATAAATGGTTTCACAATGAAGCCTTTCTAATGAAGTGTTTATAAACATATATTTATAAAATATACTACATTTCCAGAGGTATAGTTACTGTGCACTAAGCCTTAAACACTTTTATGAGATGGTTTGGGGGACTTTTCCTTTTAAATGAAGTGGGTTTAGAAGTAAAAAAAAAAAAAATTGATCCCAAGTCTCTTAAAGGCGTGCACAACTTAGGCACAGCAGCTTCCTAAGGCACCTTGACCAGTGTCTGAAGTCAAGTATTCATTCACCCATACATACTGAGGGCCTCTTCTATGTGAGGCAGGGTTCTGAGCTCTGATGATGCAGCAGTGAACAAAACCAAGTTCCTGGTCTCACGACCTTTCATGTTAGTGGAGAGCTAATAAATAGTGAGTGTTTACAATGTACCTGTCACTATTCTAAGCACTTCAGGTGGATTAACCCATTCAATAGTCACACTGAGTTAGAAACTTCTCTTATTTTCATTTTATAGATGAAGAGGCTGAAATACACAGTTTAAGTAACTTTCCCCATTAATCTCTCTTGGATTTCTATTCTCGCCATGATCTCCTCACAAACGAAATTGTATTTTATAGACAGACCCTACCTTTATTCTTTTTTCCTCTCAGCTACCCTAAAACACACACACATACCACACACACACACACAACACACAAAACACTATGCCATGGTTTACTAAAGGCAGAAAGGCATGATTAAAAGAATGAAGGGACCGGTCACCCTACTCACTGGATATGTGACCTTTAGCAATTTACTTCATCTCAGTAAACTTCAGCTTCTTCCTTTGTAAAATAGATAAAAGCACAGCACCTATTATTCATAGGGTTGTTGCAGGGATTAAATGAGAGAGTAAATGTAAGGTGCTTAGCACAGTAACTGGTACAGAACAAGCACTCAATAATATCAATATTGACATTGTTCTGTGTTGTTTATTGTTGAATGGGAATGGAGGCACAAACATTTATTGGATGCCTGCTGATATTTTCCACATAGTAAAAGCATCACATATCATAATTATTGAAAAAACACAATTCAAAGTATAAGACGATGAGTAACACGTATCTTTATAAAGTATGGGCAGAATATTTTTTCTTACAAAGTCCTCTGCATTCACACTGTACTGGGCTTTTCAGCTAAAGCTAACTTGTCTAATCTAGGTGTTTTATTTTTTTCCAGTATCCTAGTAGACTAATATGCTGTTATTTAGGAGATAAAAGCCCAGGTATAAGAGTTCTAAACTTGCCATAGGAGCTTAAACAGGTTACATTGGCGACATGGCCTCACTGGAACATCCAGTAACAAGGAAAAGTAAATAGGGAGCTACAGTTGATCTTAATCAAAATTATTTGAAGCTTTTGAAGAAACAAGGAAGACTGAAGGAAACAAGTGGAAAGACATAGAGAAAAGATTCTAAGTAACCATTTCTTTAAAAACAAAACCACCCACACACACCCCTCAAAAGTAATAAAATCAAGCTACTGTTGCTTACTTCATCTTTACAATGTTTCCCATACTGGTCAGCAGTAATAAGGGCCACCATGCGCTGTCTGCTTTCTTTGTGCTGGGCACTGTGCTCTCTGCTTTACATGCATTGCCTCATTCAAACTTACTACAAGCCTGAGAAATTGTTAGCATTACACTTTGTTGCAGATAAGGAAATCAGGGTTAAAAGCTAGCAGATTGCAGAGACTAGATGAACTGAATTATCTCCTGTAGAAGAGTATCAGTCACATGCTCTTCTGGGTACAGAGAGATAAGGTAATCCACTCAACCTCTTCAACTTTCAGTCATGCTCATTGGTCTTCCTTCCATCAAGGATTATACCTATAATAAAGCTTGCCCCTTTGGAAAAGACAGACAGTGGCTGTCCAGGAAAACTTCAGCTCCTACCACTCTAAATGATGGTTGTATATGTTGGCCAAATAATTCAGACACTACTACATCCTGCATAGTGGTCCTCCCCTCATCATAATCGAAAGTTGTGCACGCTTTGAGTAGTCCGCTTCATCAGCACACAGTACAAAGCTAAACAAATACTCAATTCCTAAATATGTAGCCACACTTAGCATAAATATATATATTTACAAACTGCGAAAAGGTGAAAAGTAGAGTTCTATAATATTAGCCTGTCAAATGGAAACACAATTTTGTATCTGTGAATTTGTCTACAATACAGCACAAACTATGACCTACATCATACACAGATGCATAATGTATACTTTGTAAATGGAAGAAAAACTCCACTGTAGATTTCAAAGGCTTCACTCTGACCATTTAACACAGGCATCTAGATTTTTACTGTCAGATTTTACCAGTTCAGGCTTTGCAGTCAAATATACCCAGACTTAAACTCAGACTCTAGGTCTTACCATTTACTTGCTGTCGATCTGAGGAGAGTTACCTGCTATAGTTGTTGTTTTCAATTGTAAAATGGAAATAATGCCATCTATCTGACAGGTCCATTGTGAGAATTAACTGAGATCATTTATTTAAACAGCTAAGCATGATACCTGTTACACAGTAAGTGCCCACTAAAACGGCACTTATAATAATAATTATTATTATAATTGTAGTTTTTGTTATAATTAAGGTCTTCAATTAATACAGTGCCTTTCTTCTCAAAGTACTCCATATCACCAATTGTGTCTGTGTGTATGTGTGTGTGTGTGTGTGTGTGTGTGTGTCAAACACTATTAGGGCTCAAATATGTGCTCTTCTCTGCACAGGATACTAAACCAAAACATATATTACTAAACTACAATGCATGTTACAGCACATCAATACAAAATTTACCCAAGTGTTTAGGTATCTGGCAACCCACATAACTATTTTTATTAGAACTTGGAAAAGATAGTAGTTTAAAATACAAGCCCATCCATTTCCTTCTTGTTATGCACAGATGTCAGAACTCTATAGAGTTCATGCTTTGCCTCAAAAAATGGCATTCCTAAGAAGCAGTCTCTTTCCAAATCATCACAATCTAGAGTTTGGGGGAAGTCTTTATTTGTGAATTATGACAAGTACTAAGCCCTGTGAGATTCCGAATTAAGATAACCAAGCAAAGGATTACTTTACAACCACTAGAAAAATCTCAAATCATATTGTACTTAAATATAATCAAATTTTAAATGTACATCTTAATCTTGTACTAAATAATGGTACAGTATTCTAGCCTATAAACGAAAATAAAAATGCCTTATGCTTCGTTTTACAATTACATATGTTTTAGATATATTGGTGGACAATCTAATGAAAGAAACAACAAGCATTTTTTCTTTGTTGAGCACCAATTTGAGTACTAATAACAAATTAAATTAGGGTATGGAGCATGTAGAAAAAAATTAACATAGCCCCACTTGGACTGACATTAATTTTGTACGAAGTCATAAACTGAAGACTGAAAAAAGTTTATCTTAAACCTCAAAATGTGAAAGGGACTGAGTTTTAAGAGATATTTCTCTTAAATACATTGAAAAATCTAGGGTGCTATTGAACAAGGACAACCTCTTTTGAATTACCAGGCTCCCTATAGTTTACATAATGTCGATAGATTTTTCTAATAAAGAAATTGGGCATTAAAGGGAGAATAAAATACATACTAAATTTTGTTTTGTCTGATTAAAAAATATTTTTAACCCTAAGGAGAAAAATGATCACAATAACCTAATAGTAACCTAGAATAGAAAGCTAGCTGCAGCACCTGAAAATAAATATGTTTTTGAAAATAAATATCTTTATTCAGTTTATTTTAAAGTTACTTGAGGTTTTATGATTGGGTGCTTTGAGTTTTATAAATGAAATAACCCAGCTGGCACATATAACAAAGTTCATTAAAACTAAACATTGAAGTATAAGATACTTTTCAATGCAAAGTGCAGCTAGGTTCTAGATTTGCTGAAATCAAATTGCCACCTGAGAAATGTTGGGTATACTTTGGAATTAACACTGAAAAATATCAAATATCTTGCCTGATAATTTTATCTAAAGTGATTTATTGTAAAACAATAAGACCTACAAATTCAGACTAGCTTAAAGAGATAACAGCCTAGCGTCTTATTGTCCTCTGCTGCCCAAAAAGTATGCTCTTTTAATACTGTACTTAGCTATAAACCACACGTTTTTCCTTGGTAAAAAATAAAAAACTTTTCTGGATTATTTAATTGGCTAGTTCTAGGCTTTAAAGAAAAAAACACAATTATTTGTGAAATATAGTGTTACATGACGGAAGAAAAATGAGGAAAAATTATTTGCATCTTCTTCAAGTTAGTCACAATACTTTGAGGCTTCCATTCTCCACAGTTAGTGCAATTTCTTTTTCTACGTGTCTCGGTAGCAAACAATGTAATTTAGACTCTAACCTGGCACGCTACAACCTCTGGCCCGCCCTTGAGCCCCTCCATTGCAAAGGTCTCCAGGTGCAGTCTGGGTAGCTGCAGGGTGAAGTCATTCCTACTTGCCGCAGTCCGTGACAGCGAGATCTTATCTCTGACCTAAAGGGAAAAAAATAGCATCAATGGTAATTCCCCTTCAGACACATTAACTGGGATGAACTGGGTCCCCTTGAGCCCACTGAGTGGACTTGCATTGATCGCTGGACCTGAAATCCATGAATAAATTTAGGACTAATTGATTTTTCGTTGCAAATAAATCTCTAATTCAGAGTACTGGGGGAGAATGTTAAGAAGAAAAAGCATCCTCCTACTTGAAATGAGGGAGGGAAGGAGAGTCGCTGGAGCTCTTCTGATCAAGAGGTTTTGAATTATTTTTTCACTGTTCCACCCTCAGAAGAAAAAGGAAAGGAAAAAAACATCTACAAAATCAAAAATAAACAGCAATCTCCTATTTATTCTCACTTTCTTAATAACATGTTTAATTTAACTGGTATTAACTGATATATATTAAACAAGATAGTTATTAGGTACTAGTCTTTGAAAAGAAAACTTCAATATGTACTCTAGAATAAAAACAAATATGCTCAACACACAAGGAGGCTTAAAAATATACTAGCAAGAGGTCTGCTTGCCCTCTTTAAACTAAACTTGAGGCTTAATGATAAAATACATATAAACCAACTTGGTCACACACTTCTAAATAAGATAATGGATAAAATTAGTAGTGTTTGTACTATATTTTAAGTATTCAGTAAGGTAACAATACAAACACATCACAGATACAGAGAATTGGAGAAACACCAATTCTCTAGCTAGCCTCTGCATCACATGCAGTTGATATTACACTGCCACCTTCTGGACAAATGAGAAATACTCACTATATAATATAAACAGAAGAAAATGCTCAGAAACAGGTATTTTCATTTTTAGTTTCCAAACTTAGTAAAAGCCTCAAAAATTTCACAGTTTAGTTTTCTTTTAAGACCAGTGATCTCTCATCTTCAATCATACAGTTTAATGATAGCAGTTTTCATATGTATACATATTTCCTAACTTTCCTTATACCTGAATAGGTTTTTAAAAATTATCTCTTTGACACCATATATTTGATAAATAGTATACAATTAGCTTAAAACCACAGGACAAAATGAGTTTTTATGAGGTAGCAAAGGTCAAGAATGGGGAGAACTATCATTGCTCAAATAAATGTATTTATATCTCTAGTTTTACCTGAGCAATTTCATATGTAACTTGGCAATAATATATGATAGAAATCCCAACCTTCATTTTTCTATTCCAGCTTGTAAAACTGTTTGAATTATTTCTCACTTTATGAATGAACTATCATACTACATAGGGTTTCCTTAAATCAGCAAACATGCGCAAATACGTGATGACATCTTTCATCGTTCGTGCTAATCTAAGTTATAAAAATCCTTATACTCTCAAGTTGAGCTGAAGAATTTCTGTCAATAAGTGAATGTCAAAGTGTATGCTGTAAAACATACACTATAATGCAATTTCTGTAACAGTGTGAGTATGATATTCACGCCGGAGTCCTAATTCAGAATGTATATTTATCTGTAACAAACATTCTCCAAGCTTCAGTTAAAATGAGAATGCTTTTAACTCACTTAAGAAAATAAAGCAAAGACATTTGTGAAATATGATTTAGGTTTTATATCTTATATGTATGGACACCTTCTCTTGCTTTTTTTTTTTTTTGTCACCAATGTGCACTCAGATAAAAGAAAACATTAATGTGGATTAAGGTACTGAGAATTTATCAACATCAAACCACTAGTGTTTTGCCTTCTACCCTTTGGAACAACAGTCAATAGATCTAAATATTTTACTGCACCCTGGTCAATTCATTGTTTGATGTTTAAAAACTCACCCAGAATCAAAGAAAATTTATTAAATTTGAGCCCCCAAATGAGATACTATTAGCTTTGAAAGTCAAGTTTAACTGCGATATTGATGATTCTCTTTTTTCTGTGACAAAATTCACTAGGGAAATCCTGGATGTCAAAGTACAAAAGCAGATTGCTAATATGGGCAAGGGGGGGCAGGGGGGAGGCTATGAGCAATGTAGGTATAATCCACAACACACTCCAAGCACTGGAGGTCCTTTAACCTGATTAATATCAGGCACCATACTTCATCTGTGAAGCCTGACATACAGGAACACTAAGCCACATTTTATATTCTCTAAATAAACTTTCTGAACAACATTAAGCCAGGGCATCTGGCATTTAAAACTGTGATTTATTGTCAAATTAACATTTTCACTACAACATTATTTAATTTGCCAAATGAAATAATTCTTTGTATTTGTATTAGATAGGGAAAAAACTCAAAATGCAGTTGTATTGCTAAACCTAATGATGGGCATCATAATTATAACATTATTTGAATAACATGCATGTGTTAAACTATCATTAAATTATAAATTATCTGTTGAATGTTGGCAGTGCCATCAAGAGACGGTGCCCCATGATATAATCTCACAAATATTTCTACTAAAATTTAAGAGTTTCTTCCCACTTTGAAATTAAATCAAAACTTTGAAAATAGGCATCTAAAATAGTCTCCACATATTTCAAGGAAAAGGATTTTTTTAAGTCTTGATAAAGGATTGACCAAGAATTCTTTTATTTTAATGGAAAAAGGGAGTGAAAGCATCATGTTGAAAGAATACAAAACAGTGACACTAGGACAAGTGAAAATATAACGATGCAGCAAAGAGCAGCAAGGAAAGGTGACAGGGAACAGGAAAAAGAAAGGGCGAAAAGGGGAGACTGTTCAGAAAGAATGCAAAAGGCAAGTCTCAATATCAGTGTGTGAACAAGGATAAAGAGGGAAGAGATTCAACACAGAACAGTAAGTAAAAAGACTCTCACCTTATTTCATTAAATTAGTTCATAAGAAAAATAGAACAGCAGGCTGAGAACAAAGTGACTAAGAGCAGAAAGGAGATAAGTGGGATTTCTTTAGGAAATGCTGCCCACTGGATAAAAAATGGTCTTTCAAAAGTGAGAATTTAAAGTAAATTTCTTTACCATCAAAAAAATTTTGAAGTAACAATATTAGAATAATAAAATTATTTTTCTTCCTACTCTTCCTAGGGAAAAGTAGGTTCACCTTTTAAAATAAAGATTTTAGTGTGAATTTAGGATTAGAACAACCATCATCACCTGTCTATGGATTAAATTATAATTTCAAATTAACCTGAAATTATAATTTCAAAAGCCAACATTTAATTCTGCTACAGTACATCATTATTCATCCTATCATTCAGATGCTATACCCTTTTTACTCTGATTTATTTATATATATGAGCAATAAATATATATATATAATATTTTTCTACTTTAAAATGGCTAACAGTTCATTTTAACATATAATAAAATTTGTCAAAGAATTCTACAATATAAATCTCAACTGTAAAATTGTATAGATTTTTATAACATTCTATAAAAACTGTACAATTTCATAATATTTTGATAAAGAAAAGCATACCTATATTACTCCACCCTAAATTTTTGATTTTTAGAAAGAGCAGTTTACTTTCTCCCTTTTGTATTACATACTTTCAGAAAGCAGATATTTCTCAAATAAACAAGAAAAACAGAGGCATATAGCAAAAAAAAAAAAAAAAAAAGAAACTTTTTAAGAAGCCAAAACATCATTATGAAATATTTATTTTATTGTAACAATCCAGTTCCAGGTTTAAGTGATTCTTAAGATCCATACTGTACTGTTCCTATTCCTCTGATTAGCGTTTTCTCACAAGCCACCAATCTTTCCTAATCTTCTGTACTGCTACCAAAACACAAAAAACTATTTCTGCTAGATACACGAAATTAAACTAGTCATTTTTAGAAAAACTGCTCAACTCTCAAAATATGAACCTGCATCTTTTATCATGCACAGTTATAAAGCCCTCTGCACCCAATGTTCCAATTAATTTTTTAAAAATTCATGAAATATGGTACTAGTTGTGTTTTTACCAATAGGATACCCAGGATGAAGCAGTAAGGGTTTTGATAAAAACTCAGATACATTTGAGAACACGTGTAAGAAGATGTACACAATGTCTGAATCTTGAATGCCTGGGAAAAGCAACTGATAATCGGACTTTTATATCATACTCCTGACCTGCCTAAAACTTTATTAATTCCAATCTATTACGGCCCCCAATACTTCAAAATAAACCTTTTTAACCAGAGAGATTTCTGTCATATACAGATCCCAACAATATTTCCTGTAACTTCCACTTTTATCATCCAGTGTTCAGGTTTTACTATGCCTCCATTCCCTGCCTTCCTTTGTCCTACTTCCTCCTCTGTACTTCCTTCCACTTCCATTGATTCCTAATTGCTTTCCCTTCTCTCTTTATTCTATTTTTCACCTTATACACTAGAGCAGCCCAGGCATTATTTTTCACCCTATGCACTAGAGTGCAGAGTGCAGTTGGCACACTACAGCCCAGGGACCAAATCCAGACCACCGCCTGTTGTTGTAAATAAAGTTTTATTGGAACACAGCCACACCCACTCACTTAGCTATTGTCTTTGGCTGCTTTCCTGCTATGAGGATACAGTTGAATAGTTGAGACAGAGACCATATGGTCCACAAAGCCTAAAATATTTACTATCTGGCCCTTTACAGGAAATGTCGGCCATCCCCTGCCTCAGAGGTATAGAAGGAAAGACTATATTTTTCACCATCTATAGATTTTTTTTTAAATGACCACATCTCATCAGAGAATGTATGAAAAATTTCTAGTGAGTAAACCTTGTATCACTAACACAGGGTGCCATCTCACAAATACCTCTCGCTCCTTCTTTCAAGTTTTACATAGTCCAGTATACAACTTGACTGGGTCTAACTTTCCTGGCCCAATGACTGATCACCGCTCTAATACCTAAACAACAGAAAATTTGGCTAAACAAGTAGTATAGGCATACTGGAGGGCCTTTTATAAGTACAGAGAGAAGGGAATCCGCCAGAGTTAACTATATACTCTACAATAACCCTAGCAGCAGAAAAAACCCTATGCATACAGAGGTTCTTAGCAAGCATGTGATCAAATAAGAACATCATTCCAAACTTGCAAATTCTACAAGGCAGTAGGAAAGAGAGGATAACAAAAAGATATTTAGACAGTTCCAGCACCCTGGTATGTGCCCAGTGACAGAAGCAGGGATTAAAGCATGTCAATGCAATGCAAATGACATTCACAAAATGGACAGTTACAACTAAATGGATATTTCCCTCTTTTACCTTTTCGTTAACTAATTAATTCATGAAATGGATAGAGTATAGTACTATTCTTATTAGTAACAATACCACTAGCACTTCCAAAAGTACTTCATACTTTTCAGAGTACTCACCACACTACCTCACTTCATTCTGTCATCTACCTTGTGAAAGAGCTACTGCCAACCCTAATATGAGGATGCTGTGTCCAGTGTTCCTAGCAACAAATACTAATGCCTCTAAATATCCACAATTAACAGTTAAGAGATGAGGAAATTGCTCAAGATTTTGGTACTCCTTCCATTTCCCTACCTAAAAAGCAGCACTATCTTATTTTTCCTTTCCTTTGTCCCTTGTCTGGCAAGCTAGCAAAAATGTGTGTCACATAAGTAGTTTTGTGATAAGCAGTGGAGACTATTATTGAAACATCCTTATTTTCCTCAGTAGTTTCATTGGATCTGTGGGCATTTTCATTCATTCATGCTTTTTCTCCCCAACCCGTCTTCCCTGTTCAGTGTTCCTAGCAACAAATACTAATGCCTCTAAATATCCACAATTAACAGTTAAGAGATGAGGAAATTGCTCAAGATTTTGGTACTCCTTCCATTTCCCTACCTAAAAAGCAGCACTATCTTATTTTTCCTTTCCTTTGTCCCTTGTCTGGCAAGCTAGCAAAAATGTGTGTCACATAAGTAGTTTTGTGATAAGCAGTGGAGACTATTATTGAAACATCCTTATTTTCCTCAGTAGTTTCATTGGATCTGTGGGCATTTTCATTCATTCATATTTTTTCTCCCCAACCCGTCTTCCCTGTTCTCTGTCTCTATCTCTCTCTCTCTCTCTCTCTCTCACACACACACACACACACACACACACACACAAAATTATCATACTGGGAGACAAGATCTGTGCAGCAATCGTCCTTATACAATGGCCATAATCTCACAGAGAAGACCCCCAAACTATGAGGTTCCAAGATGTGTGCAGCAGTTCCAGCTGTGCTCCACACCTGAGGGAAGGAGACCTTGGCGCTCGCAGCAGGAGCAGGCGTTCCACTGGTGCTGCAGCAGGCACGGAAACCCCTCACTTGAAAAGAAGGAAGTGAGAAACTAGCCTTATTTTGCTGGCAGGTTATTTAATTTAACCTACAACTCTGGAGCAGAGCCAGAACTCTCCAATGACGGCCTGCTGCTGTCACCAGAAAAAAGGGCAAAATCCACCACTACCACAAACACCCCACACATTATAGTTCCATCCCAATTATGGAAGTAAAAAACTGATCTTTTGAATCAAATTATCAAGTTGGCTACATCCCAATTAAGGATGTGAAAAACTGAACCCTCAAATCAAATTATCAAGCTGGAAAAATAGGGTGATTTAATCATGGACATCTTATAAAGGCACTAGACAGCATGATAAATTTGTGGTGTAGGTTATATACCATAGAATGCACCTCATAAATAGATTACTGTGACCTTGAGTTATTTAAACAAACACAAAACCCATATTCAAGAATAGAGAAAAGTATTTATGAATTGCTACAGTTCTCCACACAAAGATATTTTCTTTCCTAGGGTAAATTATTTCAAAGGGTAAAGACAGATGCACACTGAAATTAGTTATTTAGATGTGCTTAAGCTAAAAACTGGTAAGCACACGTACACGAAATTCTGTGGTCTCATCTTTAGTCTGTCAAGGTTTTTAAATCCCTCTTGAGCTGGAGTACCATTTTTAGCTTGGCTAGGTCAGAATGACACTGAACAATATGAATGATGACACACAAGACAGCTATATGGAAGAGTTGTCATCAGCAAGCCAGCTGTGCTAACACCTGTATGTCCTGCACAGCTGATCTTCAGAACCAGCATCAAGAAACTGAGAACGGAAAGGGGCTCAAAGATCATAAGTAACAGAGAGTCATTAATAAGTCACTTAAAGCTGGGTTATTAGAGGCAGATGACCATTGTTTCAGCTTTAAAATAACTGTCAGTTTCATTAAATAAAAATTATTCTGTGGTCTTTGTATTCCTTGTAAATGCATTGAAAATTAAAAATCAAAGTTAACTATGTATTACCAAATATTGTCATTAACCATTTTTTAAGGTAAGATTATAAAATCACATTTAAAGATTTGGCTATTTAGAGTCTTCACCTGTCAGATTCTATTTGACTCTATTTATTCCAGAATCCACTCTAACGACAGAAGTAATCATCTTTCTACTTCATAGGAGTTAAACTAGCTATTACCTATAAATTTGTTGTTAGCATATCTCTCTTTCCTAGGGACATCCTTGTAATTGAATCTAGGCTTTCTCCTCTAGAGCTTGATTAGGCAAAGTAAATACATATGCTATTTTTAGCAATCAGAAAAATAAAGACAGTATAAGCAAGACTTCCACTGGAATCTAGAGGTGGCTTTAGTTATGTTTAGAGACTGGGTGATGGTAAAAGTTTGACTCATTCAACAAACATTCATTAAGTGCCTACTGGGTACCAGGCACTGTGGTAGATGCTGAGGATGTAAAAATTAAGGAGACAGAATTCCATCCCTCAAGGACTTCAAACTCTAGTGGCATAATTAATCTCTCAAAATGTATTTCCTAGCCTCCCATTTATCTATAATGTCTTGTTTCTCCTGTCAATTGCTATACTACCTTCTTTCTTTGCCAGAGAGAATTATGTTAATCAGTCTCAAACCTTTACCTTTAGCCCTGACTTTTCCCCTGAGGTCCTGACTCACATATCCTGCTGATCACTCCGTATTACCTTAAACTCAGTATTTCCAAAACAAAACTCATCATTGTCTCCCTTTTTCTCCCTAACAAAAGAAAAAAAAAAAGAAAAAAGAAAAAAAGCCTGCT
The DNA here is from genome assembly GCF_003031525.2 of Neophocaena asiaeorientalis asiaeorientalis. Taxonomy (NCBI): domain Eukaryota; kingdom Metazoa; phylum Chordata; class Mammalia; order Artiodactyla; family Phocoenidae; genus Neophocaena; species Neophocaena asiaeorientalis. The sequence goes on along the minus strand of NW_020174922.1, from coordinate 3,486,447 downwards.
CCTCTCTTTGTTTTCCCAACATCAGTTAATCACACTGCCCATCTTGGGAGTCATCCTCCCCTGCCTTTCACATCTCCATGTGCCATTTTACTAAATGAGCTTCATATCCTTTCTTCTGACACCACCAATCATCACTCTCCTGGTCCAAACCTTCACCAGCACTCATCTAGCCTACAGAATCACAGTTCTTAAAAACCACCTTCATTACTCAGTATTTCCAGTCTGCAGATGTGCCCCCCTAGAGCCCCAATTCAGTACGGAAGTCTGACCACATCACTCCTTAGCTTAAACCCTAGTTTAGTCTCACTTCCTCCATAATAAAGATCCAAGATTCTTAAAACGGCCAAAAAAAAAAAAGTTCTTCCGTGACCTGGCTGCCACCTGCCTCATTCAGCACTCTCCTTGCACTTAATACCGAATTGAGGCTATTCATGCTTCCATGCACTTGCACATGCTACTCTCTCTGCTGGAATGCCTTTCCCGTCTTTCCTCATACTTCAAACCCCTTCCAGGCTTTAATCTTCTTAAGAAATTTCCAGCCAACACTTGGGTTTTCTAAGCATGCCGCATAGATGAATAACCCTATCTAAATGGATATGGAACTGCATCTTATGGATGCATATTTGTCATAGTATACTGGAATTATCTGTGTCTCTACCTTGAAGAAAAGACTATGAGATATGTACCTACCTACCTACCTACATACATACATATATATAATATTGTTGTTGCTGTTGTTTGTGTGTGTGTTTGTTTCCCCAAAGGCTCGTACAGTTTCTGGCCCATAATATACATTCAAAAAGCATTTGTAGGACTTAACTATTTACAGTAAATATCGTGTTTTATGTTGGATTAGAGGTTTTAAGTGACTTCATTGTACAAGCAAATCCAAGAGTGTCATCAAAAACCCCTGTAACTTCCTAGTCATTGGTCTAGTGTCACTTCAGCCTTATAAGTTTACAGGATTTATAGATTCAGGTATTCTAATCTTCTGAGGTTTCAAGATTGTGACTTCCTGTTTTATCTTTTAGTCATCTTATTGAAAAGGCATCTGACACTTCTCATAAATGTTCAGAGGTAATTTTAAAGTTCATAGTATGCTATGATCATACATAGGAAACACTTTAATCCTTCCAAACTCAAGCAACCTCTAAAAGCCTCAAGAATCCAGCCATTCTGCTAATTGAAAAATAATTTTAAAAAGACTACAAAAAATATTCAGATTCTTCCCCACATTCCAACTTTACCAAAATCGACTTACTTTCACCCACAGCTACAGTAAAACAAGACATCTGTTAGTATCAAATAAATACTAACATAACTTAATTTTCTCATACCTAACCCTAAATAATCCAGACATTATCCTATCCATCCAATCATTACCCTGTCCTGAAAATTATTTTGATATAATTATTGTACTTTCTCTCTTTTCCTCACAATAGAAATAATTAAGCATGTGTGGAGGGCTCTTAATTTTTTAAAAATTTCAATTCCTGAGAGGATATATTATCAGTAATATTAGAAGCCTTCTGGTAAAATTATTAGGAAAATAAATGTATACAATTTTAGGGAGAGATGTGAGGAAAAATGGCAGAGTAAGGAACTCCAAAAGCCAGTCCCTACATAAAAGCAATGAATAAACTGGCAAAATTTATCAGAATCAACTTTTTCAGAACTCTGAAAACGATCTGAAAGTTTACAGCAACCAGGTGAAATCTTAATCAAGAAAAATCACCTGAATCTTGGTATTTAAGGAAATCTCCATCGAAATACTAACAGACCACTAAGTTAACAGAACAGAGATTTCAGTGGCCACACATGACCAAGAATACAGACCTTATGAAATTAGTTCAGGAAGTCACTGAGCAAACAAAAACTACTAAACAGCAACAACAAACACTAGGGTTGGAAGAGAATCTGATTTCCAGAGTTATCACATTATATATTCAAAATATCTACTTTTCAACAAAAAATTTTGAAGTATGCAAAGAAATAAGAAGGTATGGCCCACACATAAGAAAAACAGAAATTAATAGGAACTGTTCCTGAGGAAGCTTAGTTACTAGGTTATCACACAATGACCTTAAATCAATTATTTCAAATGTGTTTCAAAAGTTAAAGGAAACCATGTACAAAGCACCAAAGGAAACTGCGAGAGTAACATCTTGCAAATGAGAAATATAAATAGATAAAAAGCATAGAAAGGAACCAAATAGAAATTTTGGAGTTGACATATTCAAAGTGCTGGGGGGAAAAAATTGTCAATCTAAAATTCTATATCCAACAAAAATATGCTTCCAAAATGAAGGAGAAAGTAAGCCATTCCAAGATAAAAAGCTGAGGGTGTTCTTTACCACTAGTCCTGCCCTAGAAGAAAGGCTAAAGGGAGTCCTTTGGTCTGAAATGAAAGGACACTAGACGGTAACTCAAATCCACAAGAAGAAATCAAGAATACCAGTGAAGGAAACTGAATACATAAATATAAAAGTCAGTATTAATGTATTTATGATTTGTAACTCCTCTTTTTTCCTATATGATTTAAAAGACAACTACATAAAACAATACTTATAAACTATTTCAAACCATACAGAATTACCTTAGAACTAAATAGCAAAAAGATATCTGGAAAATGCCCAAATATTTTGGAAATTAAACCACACACTCTTAAACAATGAATAGGTGAAAGAAGAAATCACAGAGAAATTAGAAAATACTTTGAGATAAATGAAAACAAAAACACAACATACCAAAACTTATGGGAAGCAGTGACAGCAGTGTTCACGTGGAAATTTATGGCTTAAACGCCTACATGTAAAAAGAACAAAGATCTCAAATCAATAACCTAACCTTCTATCTGAGGGAATTGGAAAAACAGGATCAAACTAAACCCAAAGCAAACAAAAGGAAGGAAATAATAAAGATCGGAACAGAGATAAACACAATAGAGAACAGAAAAATAATAGAGCAAATCAAGAAAACCAAATTTGGTTCCTTGAAAAGATCAACAAAATTGACAAACCTTAACTAGACTCACCAAGAAAAAAAGATTAATAAATTACTAAAATTAGAATTAAATTGGGGACATTTTACTACTGACCTTACAGAAATAAAACAATTCTAAGAAAATGAACAACTTTATGTCAACAAATTAGATAACCTAGATGAAAATGATAAATTCCTAGAAACACATGAACTACCAAAGCTGAATCAAAAAGAAACAGATAATCTAAATAGATTTATTACAAGGAAAGAGATTGACTCAGTATTCAAAAAGCTTCCAGCAAAGAAAATCGCAGGACCAGACAGCTTTACTGGTAAATTCTACCAAAAATTTAAACAATTAACACCAATCTTTCTCAAAGTCTCCCCAAAAAATTGAAGTGGAGGGGCTACTCCTAAATTCATTCTATGAGGCCAGTATTACTCTGAAACCAAAGCCAGACAAAGATATAACAGGAAAACTGCAGACCAATATCTCTTATGATCATAGATGCAAAACTCCTCAAAAATTACTAGCAAACCAAATCTAGCAGCATATTCAAATGATTATACTCCACAATGAAATGGTGTTTATACCAGAAATGCAAAGATGGTTTAACATATATAAGTCAATCTATGCAGTACACAACATTAGCAGAATGAAGATTTTTTTTTAAAAATCATCTCATTTGATGCAGAAAGAGCATATGACAAAACCCAACAACACCCTTTCATGACAAGAAAACTTCAAAATACTAGAAACAGGAAAGAACTTCCTCAATCTGATACAGGACGTCTATAACATTTAATGGTGCAAGACCAAAAGCTTTCCCCATAAGATTAGGAACAACACACAAGAAAGTCTGTTGTCATCATATTATCCTATGGCTAGGACTGGAAGTTCTAGTCAGGCAATGAGATGAAATAAAGGAATAAAGGGAGGGAGGGAGGGAAAGAAAAGGAAGAGAGGGAGGAAGGGAGGGAGGAGGGCAGGCATCCAAATTAGAAAGAGGTACAACTATCTTTTATTTGTAGATATCATAATCTTATATACAGAAAGTCTTAAAGAATCCACAAAAAAGTTATTAGAGCTAATAAATTCAGCAAAGTTGCAGTATACAAGATCAACACCCAAAAATCAGTTATATTTTCATATGATCAATTGATTTGTCAATTGATATAGTCAACTGACTTTCACTAAGGCTACGAAGATTACTGAATGGAGGGAAAGAACAGTCTTTTTAATAAATGGTGCTGGGATAACTGGATATCCATGGAAAAGAGTGAAGTTGGATCCTTGCATCATACCACATACAAAAATTAACTCAATATGGACCAAAGACCTAGATATGAGAGTTAACACTATAAAACTCTTTGAAGAAAACATAGGGTAAAATCTTCATGACCTTGGATTTGGCAATGCATTCTTAGATATGAGACCAAACACATGAGCAACAAAAGAAAAAACTGGACTTCATCAAAGTTCAAAACTTTTGTTGATCAAAGGACACAAACAAAAAAGTAAAAAGACAACCCACAGAATGGGATGAAGGGGTATAGGAGTGACTGCTTAATGGCTACTGGGTTTCTTTTGGGGGTGATAAAAATATTCTGGAGTTAGATAGTTGTGATGGTTGCACAACATTGTAAATACATTGAAAGCCACTGAACCGTACATTTTTTAAATGGTTTAAATGGTGATTTTTTTTAAAGTTCAATAGTTATGTTTTTTCTAAAATACAAAAAGTAGTTCAGAATTCAACTAAATAGAAAAGTGTGTGTATTAAAAAAAAATGTACCTCATGAAAAGTTGTAATGATTTTGTTTTTTTCCTTGTCTTACTTTTCTTAACCCCAAATAACCTGAAATAAGCCCCCAAAAAGTTTCTTAATAAAAAGTTAACTTCTGGCCTATATTTAAAACAGCCATAAATAAAATATATTTAAATGTAATTTTTTTAAAAAAACTTCTGTTTCTTTGAAAAAAAAAGTATATGCTTTTAAATAAAAAATGACTAGCCTTCTTTATTTAATACTAGTATCAGTCCCAAATGGGATTTTTAAAATAATATACAGTCAACAGCTGTGTATAATACAGTTTTAGGATTTGAAAAGTTGAATGTTAATGCGTCAAAGTTAAAAATTAACAAATATCCAAAAAGTAATCACTTTTCCTAAAAGCAAACATGTTTAGTTTAAGTTCTTTAAAGTACAAGAAAATAATTTCTACATGAAAGTAAGTTCTTTCTATTTGATTATTGTGTCAGAAGTTAGTATTAAAATTCAATTCAGCAGGTTAAAATTTGGTTTTATTCTAGAATAACTGGTGCATACCTTGCAAACGTATGTGGTTAAGAAATATGAATAGCTATACTATTTGACTATGTACAGTAAACTATGCTGAAGAGCTTGGATGTAACCCCAGTCATTTTTACTGTACCATGAAAGAGCCTGGACCCTCCTTCTATACTACTCTTAGATTCTCCAAGACAGCAAAATGCCACTGGACAGTCCACAGTGGCCAAAAAAAATAAACCTGCAAACTCTGGCTTGAAGACAGGTGGGCTGCACCTTCCTGAGAGCTTCAGAGGTACCCTCTGGGTCTCTTCCTTATCACCCATTCATTCTCACCCATACTTCGTAGAAAAGAGAATTAGCCCAATAATCAATTAGCCTTTCCTAAATTCTCACTTCAAGCTTGAAAAGTAATTGATAATTTTAAAATCACTATACATATAGAAATTTCCAGAGACTTAAATCAAAATAACTAACTATTACATCTGAAGGGAGATTAAAGAGCCATAGAGCAAAAGTAAATCTACAGTGGTTGTAGGCCAATTCTGCAGACATCTTTCTTTCCATATGACACGAAAATCAAAAGAACTGCAAATGAAGAAGTGTATGATTACAACTGTCCTGTTGCAATCAGTCTTTATTGTATTTAAAATACATATTTTGCCATTCTCATAATGAAAGGGTAAGGTACAACATTTATATTTCACATTGATGATGGTTTTTGTTTGATATCAAAGTCCATTCCCAAAACAGCTGCTAACCAACATTACTTTCCTCTGTCTGGGGAGATGACAAACAATTGATTTCAAAGGCAACATTAACTGGTATAAAAAGGTATGCCATATACATGACATAATTTATTTTTCCTATCGAAAGTCTCACCATATACCAAAAAACATCTAACCAAAGATGTCTCTTTTCCTACAAACCTAAATTTCAGATTTCTAGCATGTATGGATTTGATGTGATTATATTTAAACTATACCGACAGGCTAAATTTTTTTAAGTGGGAAGGAGGAGAAATCACAATTTCAAATAATATTGCTTAAAAATAGCACTCAGAGTATTAGATTCCTTTTTTCAGAATACTTTCTGTGAGTCACTTTTTGCTAGTCATTTTCAATATCAAAGAATACAGAGGTCCATTGTTTTTAAAATGTATTAAATATGTTTACTGATGCTATTTTGTATTTCCCTAACAGGATTAGTTTTTAGGATATTTTAAAGTGATTTTAAAACTATATTGTATAAAAAATTTGATTCACAAAATTATTCTAAATACGATTCATTCATAAATTCCATATATCTTAAAAGTACTAGGTATTTACATTATTCCAACAAATTGTCTGTTAAATAATAACAGAAACAAATAACATTTCTCTACTTTTAAATAATGAAATAATGAGACATCTTTGAATCTGGAGTGCTAACAAAGTACACAGTCAGTATTGAGTCAATACTTAACGATATTAAGTTTTTAGTAATATTGTAATATCCTTATTATGCTGTTCATCACTACAAACTAAAAGTCAATTTATCATACAGAAGTAATCAGATTGAAAATAACAGACTATTATTAAGTATACTCAATTTCTACTTTAAGAATACGTTCCTATAAAAAGGTAAATTACAACTTGAAAAACATTACTGCCTAGGTTAAGGTATATGAGTACTGCCAAATACAATACTTTATGTCTCTCTATATATATTAATATATGTATATAGGATAGTAGGTTTAAGAGTGGTAAGAGGTTAGACAGTGTGGTCAAACATTTTATCATTATGAGACATATGTGAATCTTAATGACCTCTAGTTCAGTCAGCAAAGACCACAAATAACTCAAGTGCAATTATACCAGTTTGGGGAAAACACTATTTTCATAGTTTTATCACATACATAAAGTGAATTCTGAAAAAAGTTATGCAATATAGCATTGTTCAATACAAATTTTCAGTCATTTGAAAGGATCCTTTTGTTAATTTATTTTTAAAGAAAGCTACAAAATGAATTAAAGTACTTTGCAGTTAATAAAATTAATGACTAGGAGAACTGTGTCATAATACAATTTGAACAATATTGAAAAAAAATTATAATACCTTATGAAGCACATTTTCTACTGTTCTCATATGATTAGCAACACATTCTTTGTCCCTAGAAACAAAACAAAGATTAGGTGTTAGTAAAACCCAAACCTTACTGTAATTGTAACACATTTTAGTATAAGTGACTATTACTGAAAAATAAGGGTTGGTTTTTCCTAAAGTGTAAAACCTAACCATATTCACTAGTATATTTCCGCTTTTAATTCTTATCTTCAGGTATACTGCCTGCCAAAAATTAGAGGGGGGAATAATTCTTACGGATATTTTCAAAGTTAAAAGAGAGTGAAAAAGAAAGAAAGAAAAAAAGAAATCATGTGATTACATTATTGATTTACAATGTGCTGAAAAGGCTAAACGTGCATTCTTTTGGCTTCTAATGAAAAAGACTTTAGAAATACTAGTGCTGGAGATATAAATGGTCATACTGGGCACAATGATATTTTCCCTTCTCCATGGGTTTTTTGTGCTATAATAATTACACAAAAACCTTCTATGGCCTTGACTAGAAATATGCAAAGTTACTATTTTCTTCTCTAGCCTTGTATATTGAGTTTAGCCTTTATGATGAAATTAAAAGTTGGGATGAGAATGCTGAAGACAAAATTTTAATGGTGAATTATAAATTGAAAACTGTAAATAATGTATTAGCTCTCCAAATTTCAAATTAGCTTTCTTTAGCTTTCTTATAAGCACATGTGCCCATGGTCACAGATCTCAGACTTGACAAATTCCTGAATTACCAGCAGTATTCTGAAGGCACAATATGAATCTAGAGGTTTCATAATCTTGTTTTCATTAATCTTAGAATTTTCAATGCTCTGAGACGTACTAAAAATTACCTATGCTAAGCTTCTCATTTGACATGAGGAAACTGAGACTGAAAAATGACAGCAAAAAGCTGATTCAGTCAAACTTATATTTTTTAAAAATGACAATTACATATAACCAATATGGTAGTGCACTGTTATAGAGCCTTACAATTTTCCAAAAATGTATTGGTGGGTATTCAAAATGCCAATATTGTGGCATTGTGTAAACTCATTTTTTCATTATGTGTGAGCAATATCCCAAGCCCACTGACAAAGCTGTGGGTATCCTAGGATTGCAAACTGCCCGTTTTATGATTTAGTTTACACATTACATTCATATTTCTTATGTTATGCTTAACAAGAGTTTGTCTCCAAACATTTTTAAGTTATAGTTATACATTTGCAAATATATATATACATACATATATGTATATGTGTGTATGTATTTGCAAGTACAGGAATCCAGAATCCCAAATCTAGAAAACACTGAGTTTATTAAAATTAGATGTTTAATCCATAAACAGATTTTCTTTAAGCCATGCTGTTGTAAAAAAGGACTGTCTTAAAGTACTCCATGAAATTTGATGTGGGGAACAAATAAAAATACCCAAGAGAACTATTCAATTTGAACTTCACAGTGTATGTCAACTTGATTACCTGGTAAAAGGAAAAACACTCTCATCACAGTTACATAGTTGCCCACTCTGAAGATTGCATATTCTTCTCTATTTAACATATTTGAATATACAGCTATAAAATTAAATGAATTTTCCATGATCAATATGTTTTTACTGCACTTAAAAAGATGCTACAATACACATGTTGATTATATACTAACATTTCTTTGTGGAAATATTACTTGCAATATTAGTATAATATATGCAGAAGAAAATTTGGGAGGCAGTGGGGCAGAAAGGGATGAGAAATATGTGACAGGAGAAACTATTCAAAACTTTAAAATAAAGAGTCTTATATCTCAAGTTAATGAAAACCTGATTTCAAACATGTAATGCTACAACAGAACCTAAAATACACAGCAGCATTAGAGGTTATATAGAAACTTATTCTTTTCTAAGGTTTCTCAATAAAATATACATTTAGTATGTTAAGAGTTTTCTCTTTTGAGGATATATCAGAGAATTTCAAAGAGAGACAGCTGTACTTTTGTTTTCTAACACTGTATTATCCAGGGCTAAAACCCAGAGCATGAAAGTAAGAATTGATCTTTTGTCTGTTTTAAGTGATCTCCCCAAGGTCCAAATGCTCACTTGGCTGCCATGCGGAGGGCACTCTCTGCATCATGGATGTTCTCCTCCAGTCGACGCTTGTCCTGCTCCAGCTGGGTAAGATGTCTATTGAGCTGACGCAGAGATTGATCTTTTCTTCTCAGCTCCATCTTTGCCTCGGAGAGACTCTGCAAGCAGACAGAAAACAGAGTTACCTGTCAGCCCTGATAATTAACTTCAATTTATGCCATAGGCTATTAAACAAAGAAGGATACAGACTGACTGAGAAGTAGACTTGGGTCATTACACATCAAGGTTTAACAAATTTTCTGCAAAAAATTTTACATACTTACTAATTAGAAATGATAGAACTGATAAGATTTTGAAAAATGTTTAGCTGCAAAATACAGCTCTGTTTTGTTTTTTTAAATACTGCAAGGCAAATACATTCTATTCTTACAAAAAATATCTGATTATTAAAAACCTCAGGTTGCATTTTCTTTTAATGATAAAAAATAAAGATTTCAATGGAAAAAGCACATGAAATTTAGAGTCTATTTAAAACAAGAACTATCATATGCCAAAGTATGTGTGTGATGGAGAAGAAGGTAGATTAGGATACCTTTAAGAGAATGGGGAACCCAAAACTTAAAAGCACCACTGCTCTCTTTTTAAATGTATCAATAACAGTTATGTTGCTATACACATCTCAGTGAACAAACACACTGGACTCGAAAATAAAATTCACTTATTTCCCATAAAAAACTCTCATGTCAGAGAAAACACAAACGTGATCAACATGTTTCAACAGAGAGAGTTATAAACAATACTTGCATTTGGAATTATGTTCCGTAAATATTTTCCTAGTCACAGAAGTATAAAATTTGTTGATTGATATTTGCTATGTGCTTTAATCTGAAATAGTCACTTAGCACAAAAATTTCAAGATAGAAGAGTACAATTTCATCTTGGAACTTTAAGGCTAAAGGTCTTAGACTCAAAAACTCGTAAGTTAAAGTATTTTCTTATTTTAAATTCTAGGATGTAAAACAATATAGGGATCAGAGGATCTCTTAGCACTAAAAATCTGCTCATTCCTTTGCCTATGAAATTTCTAGAATATGAGCTTATCAACCAGGTTTTCAATTAAGTTTGTTGGACAGTGAACTAAATAATTGATTGCATACACATAATATTTTTTCTTCTTTCTAAGAGTGTAGCCACACATTAACATTCACAACTATGCTTCAAATACCCAGTAAAGAACAACCAAGATGCAATAATTTCATGTTTAAAACTTTTCCAATAATATTATTTTAATGCACTCACAATAAGTAGTATAAAAACTCAAGCTGCCTGCGTGGAGCTAAAACAATTAATTCACTCTGAACAATATGAATTAAAAGCAAAACCAGGTTGTTGGTTTTTTTTAACATCTTTATTGGAGTATAATTGCTTTACAATGGTGTGTTGGTTTCTGCTGTATAACAAAGTGAATCAGCTATATGTATACATATATCCCCATATCCCCTCCTTCTTGCGTCTCCCTCCCACCCTCTCTATCCCACCCCTACAGGTGGTCACAAAGCACCAAGCTGATCTCCCTGTCCTATGCAGCTGCTTCCCACTAGCTATCTATTTTACATTTGGTAGTGTATATATGTCAATGCTACTCTCTCACTTCATCCCAGCTTACCCTTAAACCAGGTATTTTTAAATGCTAAAAGAAATTTAATTCAGTATTTCACTTTCAAACAGTCAAGTTGCTGTCAGACAAATACAAGAAACTAGAAATAAGCAAACTGTGACTATTTTTTAGATATTATATTTTAAATCTTTAGTACTAACAGATCTTTAAGTATATCCCACTAAGGAAATAGTCACTGATTCAAACCAACTTAAACAGACAACAAAGAATAGATTTGAAAAGCCATGCTAAACCTACTTATTTTGTGCCAATGTTAAGATATTTAAAGGCACTGAAGTATCATGAGATTTCTTTCTTTAAAAAAATAAAACCCATTTGAGTCCTTTTAAAGGCAATATTTCTGACATCTTTCAGGTAATAAAAAATGCTATTTTTCAGATGTGAATATAAAATTAATGATCCACCACCAGTTACACATAAAGCTTGAGTTCTTTTTCCAACAGAAATAATAGAATGTGCCACTCCATTCAAATTCTCTTGCTCAGTAATTCTTATGACTAGAGGTGTATATTTGTGAGGGGTGTTCAGGATATTGATTCCAGCCTTACCCAGAGCGAAGCTCACTGGTCCAATCTGAGAGAACCCATGACCTTAAAATCACTATAAAACCATACTTGACTTTTCAGCAATTCTATGATCTCCTTCCAAAGAAGATATAACTCATAGAATTAGAATCTCCACTATATATCTAAATCTTCCAGTTTCCATCAGCTTTCATCTCCTTCTCTCAGGGGCAATGGCAGGGAGCCACCAAACTCTTCTAAAGCTTGCACTATTTCAGAGGTACAGCTGAATAGCCTACTCTAAGATTGAAATTACAGACAACAAACAAAAAAATGGTATAAATAGGTGATATGGCTCATACTTCTTTAGTGTAAAAATGAAGAGATAACAGTTTTTGAAAAAAGAATAATCATAGTTATATAACTTATGGACACAGCATTCTCATTTTAAAGAGCTGAGGAACATCACAATGGAATCTATATACATCAATGAGTCCTAAGGTTCGTGGTGATGTATGCAAAACACCAAGACATAAAAAGTGATTCAGTAATATGTCTTTTCTCTGATGTTCACATTTTTGTGTTTGATGACAAAAGTAGAATCCTTAAAAATCCTAACACTAAGCTTTAAAAAAAGAAAAACATATTCATGTGTGTGTGTATATATATGACGTATATACATACGTACCTACACCATATGTAATATATATTACAGACACATATAAAATTTTGACTTCAGCTTTTCTTTTCTCCCGTTCAGATTTATCTAATTAAAACCCATGATAAACTTTATGGACTCTAATATTTCCAGCTGAAGGACTGAAACCAAGAGGGTGTACCTCTGGGCAGCTAGGCAATGATGATAAGCAAGCAGGTTAGCCACTAATTTTTCAACCAGGGCAGACTGTGAAAGTGTGATGTCCTGATATCCAAGAAACTGTTCAGGGGAGAATAGGATAAATCAAGTTTAATAACTCTGCTCCTAATTGTTCCCCCAATGCTCAACTCTAATTACTTGGAGAACTCTCCTGACTGTCACCTGATATTAAGTTGTTGGAGGCTGAGCCTGGAACAGCAAGATAATCAATAAACATTTAGTGGGGAGAAGAATGAAGATCCTGTTAAGCAGTGGGAACCTGCAGCACCCAAAGCCCTTCTGCTCATGAGAAAACCTATGGGACAACCATAGCTATTGCAAAGCAATAATCCAAAGCACTGTTTTTAGGCCTTGAGGCCTTTAGGCAACAGTACATTTGAGGAAAAAAGGTTAACACGGTCACCCTAATTACAGCCCACTTTCACATACTTCATATATAAGCGAAGACAAGCCAATTAGGTAGAAAGGAAGATAAGGGAAGTTTTATTTGTATACTAATTAAACCCCTGATGAAATTAAAGGAAAAACATACAGCTCTGTAATTGTGTCTGAGAAAGGTCACTTCAGGTTCAGTTATCAGAACAGCACAGCCTTAAGATATTTCACTTAATCCACAATACAGCCCTCATTTTGTACTCAGGTCTTAGTATTTACCAAAAAAAAAAAAAAAAAATTCAAAGCCTGATACTGCATTTATCTTTAAACTATGTTTTGAACAATTTTAGCTGCTAGAAAGTTAATCCTAAAAATGGTAACAAAAGTTTAAAAGAAAATATACCATCTACACAAGAACCAATGCCACAATACTATTTATCAAACATTCCGAGTTTTAACTTTAAATCCAAAATGTTTTAAAGCAAAATCTTACAGCAAAATCCCAAGCTTACTGTATTTCAGAAGCTACTCTGCAAGATATTTATTGTATTTCTTTTAAGATAATGATCTCATTGCTCATGTACAACTCTCATAGTCCAGGAAAAAAAGCCAATGCTTTCACTCTTTTTTACTCTTCAATGCTTTCACTCTTTTTTACTCTTCAATGCTTTCACTCTTTTTTACTCTTCAATGCTTTCAATGCTTTTTTACTCTTATAAGAAGGTAGTTTTACAACTGGTTGTTTTCCTAAGATGGTCATGAAAAGCTATGTATTACTAATGAAAGCCGGCAACGGGACTTCCCTGGTGGTCCAGTAGTTAAGAATCCGCCTTCCAATGCAGGTGATGCAGGTTCGATTCCAGGTCGTGGAACTAAGATCCCACACGCTGCGGGGCAACTAAGCCCGCATGCTACAACTACAGAGCCCACATGCCACAACTACAGAGCCCGTGTGCCACAACTAAGACCTGACGCAGCCAAAAATAATAAATTTTAAATAAATAATGAAAGCTGGCAGGAAAAGTATGGATACCAAGGAAGTAGTTAAGTACAGAGAAAGCTTAGGGACAGAATACAGGATACATGTGAATTAAAATATCCACACATTTTTAAAATTTCTTTTCTTATCTAGAGTTTCTGAAGTTTCTATAATAAACATATGCTACTATTGAATAAGAACAAATTATTTTCTTAAGTCATACATAATTTCATATTTCTAAAGCTTTAAACATTTATTAAGGTTAACAATTTTTTTAAATTAATTGTGAATATAAATTGAAATTCTATTACTTTGCACCTATGAAAACATTTTGTACAGTGGAATTTTTTAATAAAAGTTTTATTGAGACATAATTCACACTTTTAAAGTGTACAATTCAGTGGGTTTTATTATATTCACAAAGCTGTGTAACAATCACCAATGGAGGTGGGTTTTTTGTTTGTTTGGTTGGTTGCTTTTTTTTGCGGTACACGGGCCTCTCACTGTTGTGGCCTCTCCCGTTGCGGAGCACAGGCTCTGGACGCGCAGGCCCAGCGGCCATGGCTCACGAGCCCAGCCGCTCCGCGGCATGTGGGACCTTCCCAGACCGGGGCACGAACCCGTGTCCCCTGCATCGGCAGGCGAACTCTCAACCACTGCACCACCAGGGAAGCCCTGGAGGTGTTTTTTGAAGAGAAGTTCTTAAAAAAAAAAAACTTATCAAAACAACATGGCAACCTAAATGTAGTATATCTCATTATTTCACAACAAGCTCTAATTTTAAATGACACAAGATATACACGGTTTATAATTTTGCTCAGTAATAGTTTCAAAAGTATAAAATTTATAACATGAATTCCCTGAATCAGAATATTTGCTTAATAAATGTGGTATTCAGTAGAAAAGTTAAAGTTCCCTGAAAGAGTGTACACAACTCTCCAATTATTATTTCTGGATGTTAAGGGAATCATCCAACAGAGTTGTTTCTCATAAGGGTACAGTACTACACTGCTTTAGACCATTAGGCCAGCTAGGAAGACCAAGCCCCGAGAGATATCGCTTTTATAGATTTTCTTTTGTCTAATGGGAAATATCTATGGATCCACATTCCTACAGACTAAAAGCTAATGGCTTATTCAATTTGGTATAAAAGTTAGTCATAGAAAATGTAAGACAAGACAACAACACAAGAGTTATGAAGAACTAAGCTACATTTCCTAGGTTAAGAAAAAAAATCTGTAACATTTTTTTTCTAAAATTTTACTACTGTCCAACTGTAACTTTTGAATAAACATTCCTAGATTGTGATAAATTGGGTAAAACATCTCAGGGCACTAAAACTAATGTTGGAAAAGGAAATGGCACTGTCTTCAGCCCTACCATTATAATGTGACAACTAGAAAATTATATTAATCAAGAATTAGTAGCTGCTGGGTAGGTCAAACTACACAGGCTGCCAAAGAAAGTATAAATTTAAAATGACACAACCACCAAATTTACAATTGGGTACACAATTTAGGGATGAAACTAAAGAATGACATATTTTATAATAAAGCTTGAAAATCTATGAGATAAGCAATTAGAGAATTTACAATAAATATACAATAGTCAAAGATGTTAGTATGTGGTAAAATTAATATATGAATAAATTTCAGTTTTGGTAGTCTATATTTTATATGGATAATCTGAATTAAAATTTCTGCAGTTTTAAGTTTTCTTAAGGACTTTATCTTTTACTATTTTCTAATAATAACTCTATGCAAAACATAGGTGGCATTAATAAACAGAAGTTAAAAATCAAATAACTTACCCACTTTGGGGTTCAGTAAATGACAGCCCTTGTCAGGACTCACACATCTAGTAAGACAACAGATGTGAAAGTGTCTTATAAACCATAAAAGGCTACATAAATTTATTTTGCATAATTAATGCAATACTTACACTTCTACATGTACTGTCATTACAGTCTTCTTTAAATCCCCACCTATATGTGGCAACTTATGAGATTCTATATTATTTCTACATCATCGCTTATATATATGCATATGTATAAACATACATAAATTGTTTAAAATAACTATTTGTATCACACTTGAAAAAGATAAAATAACATTAACCAAAAAAAGTATAAAATAAGTCACTTTTATAAATAGGCCATATGGTAGATGATTATGAAAAAATGGAGTGGATGAGCAATGAAAATACACCTTTAAAATTTCAAAGTATGCTATAAGATTTTGCTGTATGCTTTATGATTATTGGCACCACAGTCTCACATGTTCCTTTGAAAACGTTCTCTTAAATTCCATCAATATAAAAGGAAAAAAGTTAATCCTTCCCAGTAAACTAACTGAAAGTGATCAATAGTAAAATATAGTGGAAAGAAAAGGAACCTCATAAAAGTGTTCAAAACATATTTAATGCTGTTTGTTCCAAGCCTCACACAGTACTACAAAACTCTGGTAGACTAAATGTGTTAGATAATAATGAGGTAAACTGGGAGAGAAATAGTTAAAGGACATTTTAAATGACAAAAAAAAAGAAGGATGATAGAGAGAATCATGAGAGCCCTCTCAACAGGAAAATACTCTCATAAAAGTACAGAACAGACAAGCAGCAGCTAGATTTATTGTGACACATGGCATGTAAGCAGTAATGTGGCAGTAATATTTTCTCAGAGTATAAAACAAACTGCATTTGGCTGCACTACAGACCTCAGGAGACAGAAACTAGCTGCAGGTGACAGCCACCATGATGCTGCTAAAATAAAATCAGCTCTTATACCACCTCTGTGTTCTCTCAATGAATAGCTAAGAAATAAACGGATGGAATGCAGTAAGTCCTTCTGTTAGACTTTATCAGCCACAGACTACTCAGCAGGTTCTAAAAACTTCACCCAGTTGACAATCCTTAGCTATGTGGAGGTCCAAAAAGCTTCAGAATTCCCTGGCAATATTTTAAATGAGTCAAGCTATGAATTAGGTTGCAGAAAAATATCATTTAGAATATAAATACTGCTTTTAAATCAGTTGAGAATTACCTAAAACAAATGTCTACTAAGAATTGAGAAAATATGAATAATTTATAAAGGGCTTCACATAGTTGGATTTCTGACATTTAAATAAAAAGAACTTATTGGCAGAATAATTTTTCAATTTCAAGAATTCTTTTTGTGATGTAATTGAATAGGGTAGATAATCCTATACAATAATTAAAAGACCTTTACATTAATATTTTTATTGTACTACAGAATTTAAATGACTATCTTGAATTCTTGAATATGTTATATATTAAATAATATTAATAAAAGTAAATCCAATATCAGCTGAGTAAAAATCAATTATTTAAGAGAATCTGAAGGTCAATTTTAAACTAGAAGGGACTTCCCTGGCGGTCCAGTGGTTAAGACTTCACCTTCCAATGCTGGGGGTGAGGGTTTGATCCCTGACTGGGAAGCTAAGATCCCACATGCCTCGCGGCCAAAAAACCAAAACATAAAACAGAAGCAATATTGTAACAAATTCAATAAAGAGTTTTTAAATGGTCTACATGAAAAAAAATCTTAAAAAAAAGTTTAAATTAGAAAAATAAACAGGGTTTTTTAGACTTAAATGTAGACAAAACAAAATCTGAGTTTTTTCTTAAAAAATGTATTCATCAGGTGAATTGTTTTGTATTAAGTATTTCACACTGATTTCTATCTTAATTTCAGAGGTATATTCACAGGGGAAAATTCTGAACCACAGACATTTCCTACATTTCTCAATCCGGAGCATTCCACCTTTGCATGAAGGCACTAGGCCTGTTCTTGAACCATGCCTGTCATATTGTAAGCGTGCAATAAATGTTTGCTGTTTTTAAAGCTTATTTCCCCCAAATCCTGGGGGGGGGAAATAGCTTGAGTGACAACTGAACCATATTATCATCATCATACAAGCATTTAATAGTTACATTAACTCAATTGGCTCTTCATAGTCCAGTGAGATAGATCACATTATCATTCCTATTTTACATGCAAGGAAACTAAGAATCAGAAAAGTTTACTTCAAAATGTGAGCCCAGGTCTTCTAAATCTAAACCCTTAATCTTTTTGCAGTTGAGGTCACACTTGTTTCATGTGTACAACATTGTATGAAGATGTCCATACACACTTCAGCATGCTCACCATCCAAAGTTTTGTTTCCATCCATCAACATACAGTTGACCCCCTTTACCCATTTCGTCCGCCCCCTACCTCCCTTCCCCTCTGGTAATCAGTACTCTGGTCTCTGTATCTATGTGTCTAAAACCTTATTCTTTATCCTGCACCACAACAGCAGTAACCATTTCTCCAGATTTTCCATAGAATCCACTAACTGGGAAGTCCCCATGGAAATATAAAACTAGTATTTCACCTATGTATCGAGTTCTCGGTAAGGTCAGTAAGGCACTTCAGACTATTTAAATGGCTGCTTTCTATTTATATTGAAATACACTCCAATAAGGACATAAGTGTTATACAATGGGACTGCTTTAACATCAAAAATCAAAGCATGCACAATTCAGGATTCCCTGCGTGAAAGTAGGATGACTGTCATCACTTACGTACTAATGAAATAAGAAATAAATATTTGCATAGTAAGGATGAATTATACAGCATGCTACTGCAGTACAGAATTTTATATAATTCAGGACCACATTGGGCTGCTGCTTTTTTTTAACCTTTCAAAAGGCAAAGGTGTTCTCTATGTCTCTTGCCTTTATAAGTTAGCATCAGCAATGAACTTTCCCTGCAGATCTTGAAATTTGGTTGCCTAGTATATGCTCAACTTTTAAAATGTTTATTACAGGAACTCTTCGCTCTCACAACAGTATATCAAGCTCTATAATATCAGCACTTGTATCTAAATCCTCCTGTTAAGGAGATTTTAACTCCTATGTAAAAAGTAATCTATGTGCCTAATTTAATCTAAAAATACCACTCTTAAAGCACTGCCACCATACAGACTACATTATAATGTTATAGTAACAGAAGAATTAGTAATTAGTACTGAAATTTGTTAATCTGAGATATAAAAGCAGAGTTGCATTTGACTTAAAAGCATTCCATTATACTTACTCTGAAAGGGATAAGGGAGAGAAGATGGGGGAAAGGAAGGCAACTGAAAGAGAGATGGAGAGCAGCAATTCAAATACCATAGTTCTGATGCTGCTCCAAGCCATAAACGTTTATCCACAGCAAGCCTGCAATAGGTGACATGAACAAAGCAAATGGCAACTACAATAAAACCGGCTGTTTCACCTGGTTGCCCTCACATCCCAAATATCTCTACTACTGCAAATACTCGAACTAGGAGGTAAAAGTGAGAGTGATTCTCCTGTAAAAAACAATGTACCTTCATCTAACTTGGCCCTTGAATGTAAAGCAATCTCTTCATTTGGTATCCAACTGAAAGAATGGTAACATAGTCCAACATGGAAGAAAACCTGGCTGTTTTAGGTTTGTCTAGAATATGGCATCTCTAGTTTGGCTGCTCCAGAAAAAGACTTTTTAAAGAAATAAAAACAAATAGCAACAGTTTATTGAATTGGGTAAACTGAAAGGAACTTAAAAATGAAATGGCTTAGGGCTTCCCTGGTGGCACAGTGGTTGAGAGTCCGCCTGCCCATGCAGGGGACGCGGGTTCGTGCCCCGGTCCGGGAAGCAGTGAGAGGCCCGCGTACCGCAAAAAAAAAGAATCCCTAAGGAAATCTAACAGGATATTTGAAGTTATTAGTGGAAAAATGATTAAGCCATTTCTTTTCTTTTTTCACTGCTGCGGCCCCTCCCGCTGCGGAGCACAGGCTCCGGACACGCAGGCCCAGCGCCCATGGCTCACAGGCCCAGCCGCTCCGTGGCGTGTGGGACCTTCCCGGACTGGGGCACGAACCCGTGTCCCCTGCATCGGCAGGCGGGCTCTCAACCACTGCACCACCAGGGAAGCCCCAAGATACTTTTGACTATACAAGATTTTAGCCTTATAGGCTGATCCTAAAACCTAACCTCAGCATAGGATGTGACTCTACTGTATTCATCTGTTCATTCAAGATACATTTATTTTACGCCTATCTATACCACAGCCATAAATAGTAGTAGTAGTAGCAATAGTACTAATAGCTAACACTTCCTGAATACTTACCTTACGCCAAACATTAACACAGTTAGCCCTCATAACAACTCTGTGAGGTAAATACTATTATTCCCATTTTACCAATGAGGTAACTGAGGCAGAGTTGAAGTAACTTGCCTAGATTACACAGAGCCAGAGTTCAAAACTAGCAGTATGATATGTAAATTAATGAAATACAAAGAATATACTCCTCTTGGAAATGACTTCCTATCTAGAAAGATGTAGTTTAAAAAGCATCTTGTATTAAAGCCAGGTGACCAGTGTTGTGAAGAGCATTCTCAGCAGAATAAAATGGCATGTTCTGAGAAATCCAAGAGGTAACTTACATATAAAGATAAGGAGCTATTGACAATGACAGGAGAAAAGATGAGAAAGGTACATATAGCCCAGATACGGTCAGAAAACTAGACTTTTCCTTGCATATGATTTTTATAAGTACTCCACAGAGTTGCATCACTATATCTTGGGGGAAACGCTTGAATCAGTGAACTCCCAACCCCCAACCTTCTTTCAACCAAAATTTGCTTTACTGTTCACTACGAGCTTTTGTGCGATTCCCAACCATACAGCAGCTTTCTCTAATCTGTCTCAGGGATCATATACACAAACTATAACTGCCAAATTAGAATGAATACAAGAGATCATTCTGGCCATAATGCAACCACTCATTTACATCTTCAGTTAGGCTCTAACGAAGTTTTGATAAGATTTCACCTTTGAGAATCACGATTCAGTGATAAACTAGATAAAAAGGGATTTTAGAAAAAACTGGTTTGTGACACATCATTTTCCTTAGTATGGTAAAGACTATTATCTCAAATTCATTTTTACACAACTCAAGCCGAGAGTATATATTAAATATTTACTTTATAAAAATGTAGCATCCTAGCCATATATTTTCTATTTCTACTAATAACTACATGAAATCCTATAAGTTTTTTGAATCATATGACAGAAAGCCATAAGCTTTGAGTCACAGCAGAAATGTATAATGAAAACTATCTATTATTTTAGGAGCACCAAAAAGTGCATTAACAACTGAAGTTAGCATTTTTTTAAGGAGAACTACGCTATTTGGTCTATAGTTTCAAACATATTTTTTAGATTTTTACCAATAACAAATTGGTTATTATGTTGAGTTATTTTGGAAAAAAAAGGTTAGAACAAAGTTACCACTGGCAATAATCATTAAGTAAGGTTTCTAAATAAATAAGTAAAATGGTGGGTACCAGCTTTCCCATTCTGTGATTAATGAACCACAAAAGTTAATTTTTAACATGTCTAAATGAAATATAAAAAATGTAATCCCTCTTCACTCCAATTAATTACAGAAAAAAAGACTGAGGCTGAGTAACACATAGGTTGCTAAAATGAAGCTGAAGGCTCACATCTAAAACAACCACAGTTTGGAACTTCCCTGGTGGTCCAGTGGTTAAGACTCCAGGCTTCCACTGCAGGAGGCACAAGTTTGATCCCTGCTCAGGGAACTAAGACCTCCATGCCACGAGGCACGGCCCCAAAATTTTTTGAAATAAATAAATAAATAAAACAACCACAGTTTCAGCAACAGTTAGTAAATTCAAAGAAAGTATTAGGAAAAAGCAGTCAGATGGACCCAAGCCTCAGTACAATTTCTTGAGAAACTGTGCTTAGGAAAACTTGTCTCTCTGTTTGGGGAATAACGGTTGAAAATATATATATATACCCTGAGGAAGTAACTTAATATGGTAAAATATTATTTTGTAGCTTTTCTTCAAATGGAATTTTCCTGTGTGAGGATATGCGTTTGTGTACACACACACACACACACACACACACACACACACACACACACATATATATATATACATACTCATAAATAGTACCACTTTGATTAGAAAGACTCTTCCCATAACATTAGTATGGCTTACATTTCTGGTCCCTTTGTAACCAACCCATTCACCTGAAGAGAAACACACAGCCGTTCTATCCTTCTAAATGAGCGAGATCACCATCTAGTGGTGACTCCTTGAAATGCCAAGCATAAGGCTTCTGGAGCCAAGAAAATGCTTCATGAAACAGTTAACAGAGTCTTAATAGTCTAGAACAGTGGTCCCCAGCCTTTTTGGCATGAGGGATCGGTTTTGTGGAAGACAATTTTTCCATGGACCAGGGTGGGGATGGTTTGGGATGATTCAAATGCATTACATTTATTATGCACTTTATTTCTATTATTATTACATTGTAATATTAATGAAAAAATTATACAACTCAGCAGAATCAGTGGGAGCCCTGAGCTTGTTTTCACTTGCCACTCACTGATAGGGTTTTGATATGAGATTGCAAGCAATTGATTTACTATGGTCTCTGTGCAGTCAAACCTCTCTGCTAATGATAATTTGTATTTGCAGCCACTCCCCAGTGCTAGCATCACCACCTCAGCTCACGTCAGATCGTCAGGCATTAGATTCTCATAAGGAGTGTGCAACCTAGATCCCTTGCATGCGCAGTTCACAGTAGGGTTCGTGCTCCTATGAAAATCTAATGTCACTGCTAATCTGACAAGAGGTGGAGCTCAGGCGGTAACTGGAGTGATGGGGAGCGGCTGTAAACACAGACGAAGCTTCCCTTGCTCGCCCGCCACTCACCTCCTGCTGTGTGCCAATTCCTACCTGGACATGGACTGGTACCAGTCCGTGCCCAGGGGTTGGGGACCCCTGGTCTAGAACATTGAAGTCTATTTAAAGGAAAGCAGAATAACATGCTGAACAACCTTTTTACACTAATAAGAACTCTATAGCAAAAGAAAAAAGTTCCAACTAGACACATGGCCCCTGTTTTCAACTCTCTTAACCATCTAGGGGAAAACAGTTGCAGATGTTAAAATGTAAAGTTATACAAAATTTGGTCAACATAGCTTACTAGAAAACAGATTCTCTATCTTTTCTGTGTTTTATAAAGTTTAAATAATTAGTTATTGTAGTGGACTGTATTTGTTCCACCTCCCTGAGGGGAAAGTATACTCTCCTGTCTCACTGATATTTGGCTTGACCATGTGGTGCCACTTCTGGAAAGATTATATATTCCCTGTCCTGTCAAAATCAAGAGTGCAGAAGTTACTTTCTTTGGCCAGTGAAATGTGAGCAGAATTTTAAAAATAATGCCACATCCTAGCAGACAGAAGACCAGGAATGTCCTATAGAGAGACATTTATTATGAGACCAACAGTGTCCATGATAGGGGCTGCTCTATCAGCCTTTTATAAAGTGAGGAACCCATGAAGCAGAAGCACAGCTGATCCACTATCTGAGTATGTGGGATATGTGACAAGTTGCTTGTTGTAAGGCCACTGAAATTTTGGAGTCATTTGTTACTGCAACATTACACACAGTATACTGACTGATACAGTTCTATTACTACATGTGACAATTTATTCTAGAATTTATTCTAGAATTTTTACAGCTATGAAATCACCTGTAGACACTTTAAAAAGTCAGTTTCTAGTCTGACTTAAATACTGGATCATCAGTAGAAGAAATTAATTATAACTGAATATTACAAACCAGAGCAATGAAGGAATGGAAAAAGATATTCCATGCAAATGGAAATCAAAAGAAAGCTGGAGTAGCAAGACTTGTATCAGATAAAATAGACTTTAAAATAAAGACTGCTAAAAGAGATAAGGAGGGAAACTATATAATGATCAAAGGATCAATCCAAGAAGATATAACAATTATAAGCATTTATGCAACCAAAACAGGAACACCTCAATATGTAAGGTTAACAACAATGAAAGGAGAAATCGACAGTAACACAATAATAGTAGGGGACTTTAACACCCCACTTACATCAATGGACAGATCATCCAAACAGAATATAAGGAAACACAAGCTTTAAATGACACAATAGACCAGATATATTTAATTGATTTGTATAGAACATTCCACCCAGAAGTGGCAGAATACACTTTCTTCTCAAGTGCACATGGAACATTCCCCAAGATAGATCACATCTGGGGTCACAAATGAAGCCTTGGAAAATTTAAGAAAATTGAAATTGTATCAATCATCTTTTCTGACCACAATGCTATGAGATTGGAAATCAATTACAGGAAAAAAACTGTCAAAAATACAAATACATGGAGGCTAAACAGTGCACTACTAAATAACCAAGAGGTCACTGAAGAAATCAAAGAAGAAATTAAAAAATACATAGAAACAAAAGACAACAAAAACATGATGACCCAAAACCTACGGGAGGCAGCAAAAGCTGTTCTAAGAGGAAAGTTTATAGCAATTCAATCTCACCTCAAGAAACAAGAAAAATCTCAAATAAACAATCTAACCCTACACAAAAACATCTAGAGAAAGAAGAACAAAGTAAACCCAAAGTCAGTAGAAGGAAAGAAATCATAAAGATCAGAGCAGAAATAAATGCAATAGAAACGAACAAAACAAGAGCAAATTGAAAAAGGAGAAATCACAACTGACACTGAAGAAATACAAAGTATTATAAGAGACTACTACAAACACTATATGCCAATAAAATGGACAACCAAGAAGAAATGGACAAATTCTTGGAAAGGTACAATTTTCCAAGGAAAACTGAACCGGGAAGAATTAGAAAATACAAACAGACCTATCACAAGTAATGAAATTGAAACCGTAATAAAAAACCTTCCAACAAACAAAAGTCCAGGACCAGATGGCTTCACAAGCAAATTCCATCAAACGTTTAGAGAAAAGCTAACACCAATCCTTCTCAAACTCTTCCAAAAAATTGCAGAGGGAGAAACACTCCCAAATTCATTCTACGAAGCCACCATCACCCTGATACCAAAACCAGAAAAAGTTGTCACAAAAAAAAAAAACTATAGACCAATATCACTGATTAATATAGATGCAAAAATACTGAACAAAATACTAGCAAACAGAATCCAACAACACATTAAAAGGATTATACACCATGATCAAGTGGGATTTATCCCAGGGATGCAAGGATTCTTCAATATACGCTAATCAATCAATGTGATAAACCACATCAACAAACTAAGGAATAGAACCATATGATTATCTCAATAGATGCAAAAAAAGCTTTTGAAAAAATTCAACACCTATTTATAATTTAAAAAACTCTCCAGAAAATGGGCATAGAGGGAAGCTACCTCAACATAATTAAGGCCATATATAACAAACCAACAGCAAGCATCATACTCAACGGTGAAAAACTGAGAGCATTTCCACTAAGATCAAGAACAAGACGGTGTCCACTCTCACCACTCTTATTCAACATAGTTTAGGAAGTCCTAGTCACAGAAATCAGAGAAGAAAAAGAAATAAAAGGAACACAAATTGGAAAAGAAGTAAAACTGTCACTGTTTGCCGATGACATGATACTATACATAGAAAATGCTAAAGATGCCACCAGAAAACTACTAGAACTATTCAATGAATTTGGTAAAGTTGGAGGATACAAAATTAATGCACAGAAATCTCTGGCATTCCTATACACCAACAATGAAAAATCAGAAAGAGAAATTAAGGAAACACTCCCATTTTCCACTGCAACAAGAAGAATAAAATACCTAGGAATAAACCTGCCTAAGGAGGCAAAACACTTGTACTTAGAAAACTATAAAACACTGATGAAAGAAATCAAAGGTGACAGGAACAGATGGAGAAATATACCATGTTCTTGGAATGGAAGAATCAACATTGTGAAAATGACTATCCTACCCAAAGCAATCTACAGATTCAGTGCAATCCCTACCATATTGCCAATGGCTTTCTTCACAGAATTAGAACAAAAAATTTTACAATTGGTATGGAAACACAAAAGACCCCAAATAACCAAAACAATCTTGAGAAAGAAAAGTGGAGCTGCAGGAATCAGGCTCCCTGACTTCAAACTATACCACAAAGCTACAGTAATCCAGACAGTATGGTACTGGCACAAAAACAGAAATATAGATCAATGGTACAGGATAGAATGCCCAGAGATAAACCCATGCACATGTGGTCACCTAATTTACGACAAAGGAGGCAAGAACATACAATGGAGAAAAGACAGCCTCTCCAATAAGTGGTGCTGGGAAAACTGGACAGCTACATGTAAAAGAATGAAATTAGAACACTCCCTTACACCTCAGACAAAAATAAACTCAAAATGGATTAAAGAGCTAAATGTAAGACCAGACACTATAAAACTCTTAGAGGAAAACATAGGAAGAACACTGTTTGACATAAACCACAGCAAGATCTTTTTTGATCCACCTCCTAGAGTAATGGAAGTAAAAACAAAAATAAACAAATGGGACCTAATGAAACTTAAGAGCTTTTGCACAGCAAAGGAAACAATAAACAAGACGAAAAGACAACCCTCAGAATGGGAGAAAATATTTGCAAACAAGTCAACGAACAAAGGATTAATCTCCAAAATATATAAACAGCTCATGTAGCTCAATATTAAAAAAAACAAACAACCCAATTAAAAAATGGGCAAGAGACCTAAATAGACATTTCTCCAAAGAAGACACAGATGGCCAAGAAGCACATGAAAAGCTGCTCAACATCACTAATTATTAGAGAAATGCAAATCAAAACTACAATGAGGTATCACCTCACACCAGTTAGAATGGGCATGATCAGAAAATCTACAAACAACAAATGCTGGAGAGGGTGTGGAGTAAAGGGAACCCTCTTGCACTGTTGGTGGGAATGTAAATTGATACAGCCACTATGGAGAACAGTATGGAGGTTCCTTAAAAAACTAAAAATAGAACTACCATATGACCTAGCAATCCCACTACTGGGCATATACCCTGAGAAAACCATAATTCAAAAAGTCATGTACCACAGTGTTCACTGCAGCACTATTTACAATAGTGAGGACATGGAACCAACCTAAATGTCCATCCACAGATGAATGGATAAAGAAGATGTGGCACATATATACAATGGAATATTACCAAGCCATAAAAAGGAACGAAATTAAATTATTTGTAGTGAGGTGGATGGACCTAGAGTCTGTCATACAGAGTGAAGCAAGTCAGAAAGAGAGAAACAAATACCATATGTTAACGTATATATATGGAATCTTAAAACAAAAAATGGTACTGATGAACCTAGTTTCAGGACAGGAATAAAGAGGTAAACATAGAGAATGGACTTGAGGACATGTGGTGGGAGGGAAAGCCAGGGCAAAGTGAGAGTAACATCGACATATATACACTATCGAATGTAAAGTAATTGGCTGGTGGGAAGCAGCAGCATAGCACAGGGAGATCAGCTTGGTGCTTTGCGATGACCTAGAGGGGTGGGATAGGGAGGGTGGGAGGGAGGCTCAAGAGGGAGGGGATATGGGGACCTGTGTATGCATATGGCTGATTCACTTTGTTGTGCAACATAAACTAACAAACTATTGTGAAGCAATTACACTCCAATAAAGATCTATTTTAAAAATTAAAAATAGGGCTTCCCTGGTGGTGCAGTGGTTGAGAGTCCGCCTGCCGATGCAGGGGACACAGGTTCGTGCCCTGGTCCGGGAGGATCCCACATGCCGCGGAAAGGATAGGCCCATGAGCCTTGGCCGCTGTGCCTGTGCGTCCGGAACCTGTGCTCCGCAACGGGAGAGGCCACAACAGTGAGAGGCCCGCGCAGTGCAAAAAAAATAAATAAAAACTCTAATAATTCAAAAAATAAAAAACCAGAGCAAGTCATTTGATTTTTTGTCAGTAAAAAGATATGATAAACGTGTATCACTATCTTATAGAAAAATATTGAGTTTGCACACTACAAATTAAAATAAATTGATCTATACAGCTATAATTCATTTAAAAAGTTTTCTTCCAAAGCCTTTCCTAACTTATATATGCATATTTTAATTAATACTTTTCATTCTAAAAGATCTAATGAGGAGAAAATATGTCTAAGCAATTCTTTGTTTTCTTTCTTTCCTGTCTTAAAAATGTGTTATATTTACTGACATTTTAAAATGGCACGATATATTTCTAAATTTTAAAAAGGGGTACTATAATACTGTAAAACATGATACTATATTTTAAAATACAAATATGGTATACACATTACTAATATGATGTAAATATGTATATTTAAGTTTTTGGAGGGTACACATCAAAATGGTAACAGGAACACTCTTTTCTTATTAATATTTTTCCATTACTTTCAACATAATATATATAAAATTTATCTAAGAATGCAACTGACACAATTCTCTTAAGATCAGCTTTCATCATGAAATCTTAGTTTAAATTTATATACAGGATATCATAACAATAGTAATTGAAATTGATTTTTTTAATGTACTCTACTAAACGAAGGGTAGGAGATTACTCAGTTATATAACCCTTTATAGAATGGTTAAAATATCTATATATATAGGTTTATGTAATATTCAGTTAAATCTAATCGCTATCATTTATCCAACCCCTTGGGAAAGAAGGCTTCAATGATTTGTTTCCCTTCCAGAGAATAAGCACTAAGAGCCTTAGTATTTCTTAAGCTAACAGTAACATCATAATACTTATCTGCCTGATTCAGGGGATTTAATCACACCCCCTTCATAATTAAATTTGCCTCTTTTTAAGACTTTTAGCCATGACACAGCATAGAAGCCCTAAATCCACATTCTTCACAGACAAAAGATTTTCTGAATTCCACAAGGACTCTATGTCTGTTCTGTGTCACAGGACTTAGATCAGAAAAACAAATGAATTCTATTTCCACCACAGAAGTGCGCTTGATGATTCTGGTCCACTTTGATAATCTGCCTTTACTCCTGAATAAGATAAAGCCACTATAAATGTGCATCCTGTTTCATCTACCATAGTGATTTTCCAATAATCCTTGTAAAGTACATATACTTCCCTAACAACATTTTGGAATTTTGTGAGGTTTCTTTAATCAGAAGACAAAACTGACAAATATGTTTTACTCTTTATAGTTTCAGTTACTCTAATTTTATAGAGGTTAATACTACCCTATATAGCTTTCTGGAATTAAAATATAGAAAATAATACTTGACAGCATTCAATAAGATCAAAGCACTACAAAGTCAATCATTAAGTAACCCTTTAATTGTGAAAACACTAAAATAAAATGCTCATTTTAAGATTAGTAAACACTGGTGTTTTCTGAAATAGCATGTTAAATTAGTGATGTAACAGTAAAATATCACTAAACTTCCATATTAAACTTGAGCAACTTAATTAGATGTTTCTTACAAACAGAAAGTTATAATGATTTAGAACATATAGCCCCACATCGGGGTAAAATTCCCTCTAAAATTAATTAAACACTGTCACCTAATCATGTCACAAATATAAACATATAATTAGATAATTTTCTCCAAAGTCTGAGACATTTAAAGTTACGCTCATTCCATTATAAATGTAATATTCTAAAGTTGTTTCCTATAACTGAGCACGGTTAAATATATCTGAAACAAAACTAAGTCTCAGATTAATGAAAACTAAAACTAATACATTCAGACAGTAAATAAATTTTGATTAGCCTCTTAAATTATAATGTACTCTTTACTAATTTAAAAATGGGGCCACTGAAAGAATAAAAGTATTTTCATAGTTAACCATGAAATACTTGTAAATAAAGTATACGATTGGAGTCATTGTTAAAGTGCATTCAAAGGAAATGATACTTCTCATAGAAAAAAGTCTTACTATTATCATCATCAATAAACATCTCCAGGTTCAGTCCTTGTTCCACCAATTACTAGCTCTGTGATCTGGGACAAGTTAAATTCTCTGTGCCTTAGTTTCCTCATCGGCAAATTATGGATAATAATATTTATCTCAAAAATTATTTTAATGATTAGGTGAGATACTATCTGCACGTTACTTAGCAGAGTCCTGAGAAAATAATAACTATTTCAAGGACAAATGCTAATAAAATTTACATAGTTCCTGAAACAACATTATACAACGGAGGTTTATAAGATTACAGAGGACCCCTGCTATCGTTAATAATAAAATAAACCACTGGGCAAATATGAGTCATAACATTATAAAATTGCATATTTATATTATATAAAGTATTTTTAGCATATTATCAATTCAATTAATCAGAGAGGAAATTCTTTAAAGAAACTAAAGACTCTCATTTAACATGGCAAAAATCAATTTCAGTCATTATGTATTTTATGCGGCATAATCTAAATGAATATCATCTACAAAATTCTAAATACTTTATACATACTTGAAAATTCTGGTTTTCAAACTGAAATGTATATTTCAGACTGAAACTGTTTTTTCACTGAAAGTATTTAAGATTTTATTGCATGTGTATAATGCATGGATGTTACTTCTAATTACATTTATTTTCCCTAGTCTTGTTTATTCTCCCCTTCATCATTACCTGTTTTTTTTTTTAACATCTTTAATGGAATATAATTGCTTTACACTGTTGTGTTAGTTGCTGCAATATAACAAAGTGAATCAGCTACACGTATATATATATCCCCATATCCCCTCCTTTTTGTCTCTCCCTCCCACCCTCCCTATCCCACCCCTCTAGGTGGTCACAGTGAGCACCAAGCTGATCTGCCTGTCCTATGTGGCTGCTTCTCACTAGCTATCTGTTTTACATTTGGTAGTGTATATATGGCAATGCCACTCTCTCACTTCATCCCAGCTTACCCTTCCCCTCCTCGTGTCCTCAAGTCCATTCTCTACGTCTGCATCATTATTCCTGTCCTGCCCCTAGGTTTTTCAGAACTTTTTTTTTTTTTAGATTCCATATATATGTGTTAGCATATGGTATTTCTTTTCCTCTTTCTGACTTACTTCACTCTGTATGACAGACTCTACATCCATCTACCTCACTACAAATAATTTTGTTTCTTTTTATGGCTGAGTAATATTCCATTGTATATATGTGCCACATCTTCTTTATCCATTCATCTGTCGATGGACACTTAGGTTGCTTCTACGTCCTGGATATTGTAAACAGTACTGCAGTGAACATTGTGGTACATGACTCTTTTTGAATTATGGTTTTCTCAGGGTATATGCCCAGTAGTGGGATTGCTGCGGCGTATGATAGTTCTATTTTTAGTTTATTAAGGCACCTCCATACTGTTCTCCATAGTGGCTGTGTCAATTTACACTCCCACCAGCAGTGCAAGAGGGCTCCCTTTTCTCCACACCCTCTCCAACATATACTGTTTGTAGATTTTTTGATGATAGCCATTCTGACTGGTGTGAGGTGATACCTCATCGTAGTTTTCATTTGCATTTCTCTAATGACTAATGATGTTGAGCATCCTTTCATGTGTTTGTTGGCAATCTGTATATCTTCTTTGGACAAATGACTATTTAGGTCTTCTGACCATTTTTTGACTGGGTTTTTTGATTTTTTGATATTGAGCTACATGAGCTACTTGTATATTTTGGAAATTAATCCTTTGTCAGTTGCTTCACTTACAAATATTTTCTCCCATTCTGAGGGTTGTCTTTTCATCTTCTTTATGGTTTCCTTTGCTGTGCAAAAGATTTTAAGTTTCATTACGTCTCATTTGTTTATTTTTGTCTTTATTTCCATTTCTCTGGGAGATGGGTCAAAAAGGATCTAGCTGTGATTTACGTCATAGAGTTTCTGCCTATGCTTTTCTCTAGGAGTTTAATAGTGTCTCGCCTTACATTTAGGTCTTTAATCCATTTTGGGTTTTTTTGTCTACAGTGTTAGGGAGTATTCTAATTTCATTCTTTTACATGTAGCTGTCCAGTGTTCCCAGCACCACTTATTGAAGAGGCTGTCTTTTCTCCATTGTATATTCTTGCCTCCTTTATCAAAGATAAGGTGACCATATGAGTGTGGGTTTATCTCTGGGCATTCTATCCTGTACCACTGATCTATATTTCTGTTTTTGTGCCCGTACCATACTGTCTTCATTACTGTAGCTCTGTAGTATAGTCTGAAGTCAGGGAGCCTGTTTCCTCCAGCTCCGTTTTTCTTTCTCAAGATTGCTTTGGCTATTCAGGGTCTTTTGTGTTTCCATACATATTGTGAAATTTTTTGTTCTAGTTCTGTGAAAAATGCCATTGGTAGTTAGATAACGATTGCACTGAATTGGTACATTGCTTTGGGTCGTATACTCATTTTCCCAATGTTGATTCTTCCAATCCATGAACGTGGTATATCTCTCCATCTGTTTGTATCATCTTTAATTTCTTTCATCAGTGCCTTGTCTTACAGTTTTCTCCATACAGGTTTTTGTCTCCTTATGTAGGTTTATTCCTAGGTATTTTATTCTTTTTGTTGCAGTGGTAAATGGGAGTGTTTCCTTAATTCCTCTTTCAGCTTTTTCGTTGTTAGTATATAGGAATGCAAGACATTTCTGGGCATTAATTTTGTATCCTGCTACTTTACCAAATTCCTTGATTAGTTCTAGAAGTTTCCGAAGGCATCTTTAGGATTCTCTATCTATAGTATCATGTCATCCAAAAACAGTGACAGTTTTACTTCTTCTTTTCCGATTTGGATTCCTTTTATTTCTTTTTCTTCTCTGATTGCTGTGGCTAAAACTTACAAAACTGTTGCGTAATAGTGGTGAGAGTGGGCAATCTTGTCTTGTTCCTGATCTTAGTGGAAGTGGTTTCAGTTTTTCACCATTGCGAACAATGATGGCTGTGGGTTTCTCATATATGGCCTTTATTATGTTGAGGTAAGTTCCCTCTATGCCTACTTTCTGGAGGGTATTTATCATAAATGGGTGTTGAATTTTGTTGAAAGCTTTTTTCTGCATCTATTGAGATTATCATATGGTTTTGCTCCTTCAATTTGTTAATATGGTGTATCACATTGATTGATTTACATATATTGAAGAATCCTTGCATTCAGGGATAAACCCCAGTGGATTATGGTGTATGATCCTTTTAATGTGTTGTTGGATTCTGTTTGCTAGTATTTTGTTCAGGATTTTTGCATCTATGATATTCAACAGTGATACTGGCCCTTAGCTTTCTTTTTTTGTGACATCTTTGTCTGGTTTTGGTATCAGGGTGATGGTGGCCTCGTAGAATTGAGTTTGGGAGTGTTCCTCCCTCTGCTATATTTTAGAAGAGTTTGATAAGGATAGGTGTTAGCTCTTCTCTAAATGTTTGATAGAATTCACCTGTGAAGTCGTCTGGTTCTGGGCTTTTGTTTGTTGGAAGATTTTAATTTTTTTTATTTTTTATTTTTTTGCAGTACGTGGGCCTCTCACTGTTGTGGCCTCTCCTGTTGCGGAGCACAGGCTCCGGACGCGCAGGTTCAGCGGCCATGGCTCACAGGCCTAGCCGCTCCGCAGCATGTGGGATCTTCCTGGACCGGAGCACAATCCCGTGTCCCCTGCATTGGCAGGCGGACTCTCAACCACTGCACCACCAGGGAAGCCCTGTTGGAAGATTTTTAATCACAGTTTCAATTTCAGTGCTTGTGATTGGTCTGTTTATATTTTCTATTTCTTCCTGGTTCAGTCTCAGAAGGTTGTGCTTTTCTAAGAATTTGTCCATTTCTTCCAGGTTGTCCATTTTATTGGCATAGAGTTGCTTGAAGTAATCTCTCATGATCCTTTGTATTTCTGCAGTGTCAGTTGTTAATTCTCCTTCTTCATTTCTAATTCTATTGATTTGAGTCTTTTCTTTCTTGATGAGTCTGTCTAATCAAAATTGTTTATCAATTTTGCTTACGTTCTCAAAAAATCAGCTTCTAGTTTTATTGATCTTTGCTATTGTTTCCTTCATTTCTTTTTCATTTATTTCTGATCTGATTTTTATGATTTCTTTCCTTCTACTAACTTTGGGGTTGTTTTGTTCTTCTTTCTCTAATTGCTTTAGGTGTAAGGTTAAGTTGTTTATTTGAGATTTTTCTTGTTTCTTGAGGTAGGA
>NW_020174922.1:3399268-3452479 GCF_003031525.2 Neophocaena asiaeorientalis asiaeorientalis | reverse complement strand
GAGAAGAAAGTGTATTCTGTTGTTTTTGGATGGAATGTCCTATAAATATCAATTAAGTTCATCTTGTTTAATGTGTCATTTAAAGCTTGTGTTTCCTTTTTTATTTTCATTTTGGATGATCTGTCCATTGCTGAAAGTGGGTTGTTAAAGTTCCCTAGTGTTATTGTGTTACTGTCATTTTCCCCTTTTATGGCTGTTAGCATTTGCTTTATGTATTGAGGTGCTCCTATGTTGGGTGCTTCAATATTTACAGTTGTTATATCTTCCTTGGATTGATCCCTGGATCATAATGTAGTGTCCTTCTTTGTCTCTTGTAATAGTCTTTATTTTAATGTCTATTTTGTCTGAAGGGGAACTGCTACTCCAGCTTTCTATTTATTTGCATGGAATAGCTTTTTCCATCCCCTCACTTTCAGTCTGTATATGTCCCTAGGTCTAAAGTGGGTCTCCTGTAGACAGCATATACATGGGTCTTGTTTTTGTGTCCATTCAGCCAGTCTATGTCTTTTGGTTGGAGCATTTAATCCATTTACATTTAAGGTAATTATCGATATATATGTTCCTATTACAATTTTCTTCATTGTTTTGGGTTTGTTTTTGTAGGTCTTTTCCTTCTATTGTGTTTCCTGCCTAGAGAAGGTCCTTTAGCATTTGTTGTAAAGCTGTTTTGGGTGTGCTGAATTGTCTTAGCTTTTGCTTGTCTGTAAAGGTTTTAATTTCTCTGTTGAATCTGAATGAGATCCTTGTTGGGTAGAGTAATCTTGGTTGTAGGTTCTTCCTTTTCATCAACTTTAAACATGTCCTGCCACTCCCTTCTGGCTTGCAGAGTTTCTGCTGAAAGATCAGCTATTAACCTTATGGGGATTCCCTTATATGTTATTTGTTGTTTTTCCCTTGCTGTTTTTAATATTTTTTCTTTGTATTTAATTTTTGATAGTTTGATTAATACGTGTCTTTGCATGCTTCTTGGATTATCCTGTATGGGACTCTCTGCCCTTCCTGGACTTGATTGACTATTTCCTTTCCCATATTAGGGAAGTTTTCAACTATAATCCCTTCAAATATTTTCTCAGTCCCTTTCTTTTTCTCTTCTTCTTCTGGGAGCCCTATCATTCGAAAGTTGGTGCATTTAATGCTGTCCCAGAGGTCTCTGAGACTGTCTGCAATTCTTTTCATTCTTCTTTTTCATTCTGCTTGCAGTAGTTATTTCCAATATTCAATCTTCCAGGTCACTTATCTGTTCTTCTGCCTAAGTTATTCTGCTATTGATTCTTTCTAGAGAATTTTAAATTTCATTTATTGTGTTGTTCATCCTTGTTTGTTTGCTCTTTAGTTCTTCTAGGTCCTTGTTAAACGTTTCTTGTATTTTCTCCATTCTAGTTCCAAGACTTTGGATATCTTTACTATCATTACTCTGAATTCTTTTTCAGGTAGACTGCCTATTTCCTCTTCATTTGTTTGGTCTGGTGGGTTTTTACTTTGCTCCTTCATCTGCTGAGTATTTCTGTGTCTTCTCATTTTGCTTAATTTACTGTTTTTGTGGTCTCCTTTTCGCAGGCTATAGGTTCGTAGTTCCCGTTGTTTTTGGCGTTTGCCCCCAGTGGGTAAGTTTGGTTCAGTGGGTTATGTAGGCTTTCTGGTGGAAGGGACTGGTGCCTTTGCATTGATGGATAAGGCTGGACCTTGTCTTCCTGGTGGGCAGACCCACGTCTGGTGGTGTGTTTTGGGATGTCTGCGAACTTGTATGATTTTAGGTAGCCTCTCTGCTAATGGGTGGGGTTGTGTTCCTGTCTTGCTAGTTGTTTGGCATAGGGTGTCCAGCACTGGAGCTTGCTGGT
Organism: Neophocaena asiaeorientalis asiaeorientalis; assembly: GCF_003031525.2. NCBI lineage: Eukaryota > Metazoa > Chordata > Mammalia > Artiodactyla > Phocoenidae > Neophocaena > Neophocaena asiaeorientalis. The sequence continues at coordinate 3,450,641 of NW_020174922.1, read as the reverse complement.
CTTTGAGTGGATCTGGGTCTTAGCATTGATATGGCGATCTCTGGGAGAGTTCTTGCCGATTGATATTATGTGGGGCTGAAAGGTCTCTGGTGGTCCAATGTCCTGAACTAGGCTCAGAGGCTCACCTCTGAGGCTCAGGCCTGACACCAGCTGGAGCACCAAGACCCTGTCAGCCACACAGGAAAGGTGTTGCGTGCAGTGCCAACTCTCTGGTTCCACAGAGTCAGACTAAAATTTAACTTCATTTAAGGATGGGGTGCCAAGAGATCAAATGCCAACCACAACTAAACAAGGCCAAATCAGAGGGGAAAAAGATTTGACTTGTACATCACCGAGAAGTGGTTTCAGAGTGTGAATGTCCACTGTAGATTTACATGGCCTTTCTACGATGCTGTACTTAAAAAGTAAAATCTTAAAAAGTAATCTTAAAAAGCTTAAAAAGTAAAATCTTTTTAGACTTAAACTTTAGTGAAAAGGAAATGGAGATCATAGGGATATTAGATTAAGATGAAAAGTAAAGGTACCCGAAGGAAAATTCCTTGTAAGTAGTGCTTCTTCACAGAAAACAAGACAAACAAATAGCAGGCCAGGGCAAGGGACAAAGGAGAAATTAAAAACAAAATACTCAAACACCCTCTAACTATAAGGGACTTTAATACTGCAACAAAACCAGAGAAAGACAGAAACCCAGAAAAATCATATACATTGATATTTAGGCTACCAGGAAACATATTATTTCAAACATTTTCTTAAAAGACAGTTTTGTAGGCCTACTGATTCCTCTTGCACATTTCAAGGTAAAGTAGTTACTCTGTAGTCGACTCAATAATGTAACAAAATCTCTCAGGAATCTGGATTTAACAAGAACCCTCTATTTTTGAAAGAAAATCTAAAGTCAAGTTAACAGCTCAAACTAACTGGAATAAATAGTATGCAAGTACATGCGCTTAGCATGCAATCTGCTTATGCAATAATCCCACTTTTCTTCCAAAGCATAAGTCAATAAATCTTTCCTACTGAACTACAAATTCCAAGGTCATGGACAAAGATGTTTATTAGTATAATTACAATGTAGAAATAATACCATTAAGCCTCCAGTTCTAGGTTTCATAAATTAATAGAAATAGAAGATTAAGAAAGTGTCAAGTGTGGTTTTAATTCTTAGACACTAAAAATATTCCTAGTGTAGCACCTTTCTTTTACATGATCTAACTACTGGTTTCATTTTCATTTGATCTTTGAAGTCGATAACATTTTTAAAAAGTACGTACAAATACAGTACTGTGATCGTAAAAATTAAGATACGGCCTTAAGCAAAGACGGGGGAGAGAGCCAAAATTGGTAAATGGCTCAAAGGAACTCATTTATAATATGATGAACCACTCAACTTTAAAAAATTCTTCAACAGGATCTCTATGCTCAATTTCTAAATACTTAAGATTCTACATAATTCTTAAACAGTGTTTGAAATCTATCTTTATAGAACTGCAAAAATGTAAAATACTCATAGATTCTTGATTGCTCTATAATATCCAATGGCTTCACTTTCTACTCCCAGTAATAAGCAGAGAATCAGTATTTCAGAGAAACAAGTTTCTGACATTATGGTCAAAGACTGGGTGCATGGTTCCATGTGAGAAAGAGAATAGCATTAAATGAGAAAACCTCAATCTCAATGTCTGTACTTCCTATTATTACAGACTTTATTATCTTTAGAATTGATTGGAAAGGCTTGGTAGTTGTTTGGGGGTTAGTTTTGTTTGGGGGAAATCTCTTTTTTTATATGCTTTCTGTCTAATAAAGCAGCAAACAGTATTACATAACGTAGAAAATAAATAGCCCTGCTTTCTTCTGTCACTGGAACAATATATGAATTATATTACTAAAGAGGTTTATGTACCCTCTGTTTATAGCATATGTGAAACAGCTAGACTAAAGTAAATCTCAACAGGTTATCCAGATCTGGTAAATCCTTCATGTCTTACTTCTTAGAACTTTTTACTACCACAGAAACAGCAACAAAAATGCTTTCTTGTAAGGATATTTAAACTAGATATTCACTTAATGCCTTAGTCAATTATGAAAGAATAAAAAATATTCCAAATAGCATTCCAACAAGGAATTATCTGGGTACTACCAGTTGTATCACTGCTTGAGGACCAATAACCTAGTCAAATCTCATCAAGTCTATAGGACACCAACTTCTCTACCAAAGACAACAGATAAGCTTATTATCCTTAACAATCTCCACAGACTTCCCCAATCTCACTTATTCAGTAGTAAGCTTCTTTTCTTATTTGCTACCATTATGACACATAGCTCTTACATAGAGTTTTAACATAGTTCTTATATATACTTTACACATAGTTTTAACATATATAACATCAATCTCTGTATAGCTAGTTTTGCAGAGTCCTCTCAGTAGAGAGAAAACACATGGTAAGCAGATTTATAGCTATTTAAGTTTTAGATGATTTAGACCTTAAAATTAGTAACTAACTTTCATGGTACCCTATTTACCCAATCTCACATCTTCAGATCTTTCACCTCTCTCTTCTTAACTTTCTCCTCATTCTCTCTCATCTTTATATATTACAGAATCATGGGCTTCAATTCAGACATACCTACGTGATCCTCATTTCTTTAAACTTCACTTTATCATAATCTTCCTTCAGGTTATCATGTATCATCTTTTCTTTTTGTCATTGTTAATTCCCCAAAAGTAAAATCTACATCTACTACTTTCATTTCCCATCCACACACCGGATGTAATAACAGTAGGAATTTTAAAGCCAACAAATCTAAATACAAATTCCTACTTTAATATTTACTTTCTGAGGAACTTTGGTCAAATTACTAACATTTCTGAGTTCTAGTTCGCTAATCTGTAAAGGAGGAAATTATGCTGCCTGTATCACGGGTTGCTGTAAGGATTGAACGTGATAATATATTCAAAGTGTCTAGCAGTTATCACTCAATAAACAAACTAAAGTCTTTCTATTCTTTGCCATGTGAAATCTGGCCTCTGGTTCCACCATTGTTCTAGCCGAGGCAGTACTCAATGTGTCAGTGTCCAGTTCTCAGCCTCTTCTATATGCCAATCAAGAAGGAGAGAGCTCAGTTATGAACTAAGGATACACAAACCCTGGTGATTGTTTTTTCAAATAAACAGAAGCTAATTTTCTGACCTGTTTTTAGAAAAGAGTGAAATAATTTTACAGAGAAAAATGGTTTTAATGAAAACCTCAACTACCCTCTGACAACCTACGGCTTTTACAAATAGTATCATTCGGGCTTCTGTAGTACTTCTGTAGTACCCTCTATCTCTATGCTGGCCCTCTTTATTCTGTATTACATTTACATGTACACTTACCTTTTCTCTCCCAGTAAACTGAGATGTTCCTGGGGACAGGAACAGCTATTCATTGAATAAATTTTTCCTTTGAAAAGTATCTTCTCTTAAAGAGTTTCTATATATAAACCTAAGCCTACGCAGAAATATTTCAAACAAAATTTTCAAAATTGATTCAAACTTACTACATAATATTTCTGGGCATTTGACACCACTGGAAATGCTTTCAATGAAATTCTTCACATATTACTTTTCTAGGTCCTGTTTTTCTATACCTCTTCTTATTGTCTTCTAAATTTAGACCTTTCCTACATTTGTCTGCTCTTTCTTTCAAATCTTCAAGATATTTAATCTACTCCTTACATCTTTAACAACACTTTACTACAACCACCAATTATATATTTCCTCACTTAAATTTACGATCATCTCAAATTAAATAAAACCAAAACTTGAAATCATAATCTTTCTTGCATTCCCCAAACTGATCCCTCACCCTATCTCTTTATGTTAGAAATACTATTAATCTTACAAAGAAAATATTAATTCATCTTTTATTCCTCTCACTTCTATAGCCCCTATATTCACTCTGTTATGAAGTTCTATTATTAAAGACTTCTAAGAAAGAAAGGTCCTCATCTCAGATTTTTTAAAATGTGTAATAAGAAATAACGAAGTTAATACATTTCCCTCATTCTGGCCCAGAGGAAAGCACATCATGTATGGAGAATTCTAACTTTAATTGGTTAGGCATAGCTTAGAAGCAGAAAAGCTTATTTGGCTACAAAAAACTAGAGGTTCAAGTATCACAAGATTTTTTAACCCAAGTGGCCTATTCAATGTACAAGAAACAAAACTTAGGACACTCTCACCCACCTAGCTTAAACAGATTAAAAACATATACCCAAAATTAGGAACAAGAAAGAGGTGATGATAGCAGACACGTGTTAAATTTTAATGATTATAAGGAAAGATATGGCATACTCCTAGGTATATATGAACACATTTTCAAAGTTGGATGAAATGCAAGATTTCTATAGAAATATATAGTCAGGCAACTGATTTAAGAAGGCCTAAAGTCCAGTTCAAAATGATATTTCTCCTCCCTACAAAAACTCCATTTTAGGAAGAAGTATCAACAAACAACAACAAAAATAAAGAGAGAAGGGGTATCAACAGAAGAAAATTTTCAGAAAATATATATGAAAAGCAAAAACAGCTGACAAATGAAGTGCAGCAGAAGAAGCTTCAGCCTTCAGCCTTCAGCCTAGAGTCCATGTGGAAGACGTGTACAGAAAAGAGGCATGGTGGTGCTCTACAGCCTAGAAGAGCTCAAGACGTGAAAACATAAGGAACAATACAAGGTAGGCATAAGTCCAGGCCGGAGGACAGAAATTATTTGAAAGACTACACTCAGAATGACCAACCACACCCACATGCCCCTCCCCCAACCAGGCAAAACCCACTGTAAACAGACATCTACCTGCAAGGAAAAAAAAGAAATGTATTCCATAAAACGAACTAAAACCACACAAAAATTGGATGAGTTCTCTAAGAGAGAAACAGGCAGCTGGGTATAGGTGACAGTGCCACAGAACAAAGACCAGTACTGACATTTGGGGGTCACCCAGCCTAAGAGCCAGCTCACAGCCCCTTCTTTTCTTTTCCTTTTTTTTTTAAACATCTTTATTGGAGTATAATTGCTTTACAATGGTGTGTTAGTTTCTGCTTTATAACAAAGTGAATCAGTTATACACATATATATGTTCCCATATCTCTTCCCTCTTGCGTCTCCCTCCCTCCCACCCTCCCTATCCCACCCCTCTAGGTGGTCACAAAGCACTGAGCTGATCTCCCTGTGCTATGCGGCTGCTTCCCACCAGCTATCTATTTTACGTTTGGTAGTGTATATATGTCCATGCCACTCTCTCACTTTGTCCCAGCTTACCCTTCCCCCTCCCCATATTCTCAAGTTCATGCTCTAGTAGGTCTGTGTCTTTATTCCCGTCTTACCCCTAGGTACTTCATGACCTTTTTTTTTTCTTCCTTAGATTCCATATATACGTGTTAACGTATGGTATTTGTTTTTCTCTTTCTGACTTACTTCACTCTGTATGACAGACTCTAGGTCCATCCAGCTCATTACAAATAACTCAATTTCATTTCTTTTTATGGCTGAGTAATATTCCATTGTGTATATGTGCCACATCTTCTTTATCCATTCATCTGTTGATGGACACTTAGGTTGCTTCCATGTCCTGGCTATTGTAAATAGAGCTGCAATGAACATTGTGGTACATGACTCTTTTTGAATTATGGTTTTCTCAGGGTATATGTCCAGTAGTGGGATTGCTGGGTCGTATGGTAGTTCTATTTGTAGTTTTTTTAAGGAACCTCCATACTGTCACAGCCGCTTCTAAAGGAAAGCCAACCAGCCACCAAGACTTGTCTCTGTACAAAGAGCACCTGATTAGCTTTTCTTTTTCTTCATTTGTAAGTGTGAATGACAAAACTAATCTTTACCATAAATTTGAGGAAAGCCTAGGTTCCAGTTACTAGGGCTACATAACAAATTACTCCATAATGCAGTGGTGTAAAACAACTATTTATTAGGCTCATGCATTCCGGGAACAGGAAATACAATAGGGCACAGCAGGGACTGCTCGTCTCCACTCCCTGATAAATGGGGTCTCAGCAGAAGGCTGGAGTGTGAAATCATCTGAAGGCTCATTCGCACATGTCTGGCAGTTGATGCTGCCTGGCTGCAAGAGACCTTGGCTGGGGCCATTAGCTGAAAACAGCCCTATGTAGCTCACCACGTGACCTGGGTCTCCTCAGAGAATGATGGCCAGATTCCAACACAGAACACTGAGAGAGACTCCAGAGAAAGACGAGAGTGAGAGCAAGAGAATGAACGGGCCAAAGCCATGCTGCCTCCTATGACCTGGTCCTACAAGTCCTGCAGTGTCACTTTGTCCTTGTTCTACTTATAGCGGCAGTCAAAAGGCCTATCCAATTTCAGAGAGAGGGAAATAGACCTCACTTCTTGATATGAGAGCAGCAAGGTTCTGGAAGCATTTGTGGGACCAGAAATACTGCTGTGACCATTTGGCAAAATGCAATCTTCCACACCTTCAACATGAAAGAAAGGGAGCAGCAGAAACAAACAGAAAAAATATATATATAGACCTCAGGAGAATGAGAACTTAAATAATTGTTTATTGTCTATTAAAACTCACAATAAAAAACCACAATTTAAGAAGATACAGAAACTATCTTTTTTTTTCAGAAACTATCTTTTTAAAAGGATGTTATGAAAAGAGAACCAGAGAATTAAAATCAATTCTTAGAAATTAAAAATATGATACCAATATAAAATATTTAAATAGAAAAATTAAGAGAAATTTATAGACTTTACCAGAATCTAAAATGCAAAGACAGAAAATAGACGAGAAATTATAAGAACCACAGAGATCAAGCCAAGATTTTTGACTTCTGACAGACTAATAAGTGTTCCAGAAAGAGAAAAGAGGAAAAAAACAGGAGGAAATGAGAATGAATTCTGAAGCGTCTATCGAGTATTATTGCACAAGGTAGAAATGTTAATCCTCTGAGGCTTACCATCTACCTCATTTTGGTACTCTCCTACCACTGGTACTGAACTGAACTTCAAATAGTCTAAATTATAAACACTCAGTTGAAGAAAAGCATTTGAAAGCTAAATAGCTGTAGATTAAGACACTTCTAGAATTATTCCAATTTCCATTTCTAGCTACTTTAACCCATTTTCTTTTTAAAAAACTCTCTCATAGAGAGAAAATAAAATTCCCCAAACTCTGAAAGAAAATGCTGTATTGGAAATAGAATAGGCTATGAAGTTAGGCAGATCCTGAGTTCAAATTCTGACTCCAAAATCTACAAATATGTGACTCTGGGAAAATTTATTAATAACTCAGATCCTTAATTCATTATATATCCATAATTTATTATGCTATTTTATGTTAACTTTCCAGGTAATTGCAAGGATTACAGAAAATGTGTGTAAAGCATCTAATCCATAGGAGTTATATTTTTAGCATGACTCAAAATCCTCATGAGAATCCACAGGTGTGAGAACCACATTCCCACTTTGCCTACATCAAAGAAACATTCTCTGAGCTAATGCTAGGATGACTGATGCCCCCATTGCCTGGTTTCATCTACTCCTTGTCTGTACTTCCAGTTACTAATTATGGGATTGATGTTTTTAAGGCGGAAGCCTGTTGCAATATGAATTCCGCAAACGAGGGGCAGATCAATAGGTTTTATTTCTAACACTGTGAACTAGAAAAGTATTCTCATCTGAGATTCAGTCATAGATGGAAGAAGAAAAGCTGGGGTGATTCTGTTTCCTGCTTCCATGCCATGAGAGGAGAAACTTGAGAGAGTAAGACAAAAAAAGAGAAAAAGCAAATTCCTCCAACTTTTCTCGAAGTATAGTAAATGGATTACCATCATCCAAGTCTGAGAACCCAGGAGGAAAGGAAACATTTTAACAGCAGACTGGCCTAAAGTCTCAAAGCCATGCATGTAATGACTATCTCATGATAGTACTGTGAGCTATGATAGGACTCAGACAATGATTTGGCCACTAGAGGATGTCAGAGTAAATTAGAATTCACTGGAGTCAAGGTGCGATGATGAGTCTAGGGATAAATAGTAAAGAATTAGTAAGAAAGATATCTAATTGTACAGATATTCGTTCCTTAAAAGAGTTTATACAATAGAAATCAGCCAGCTCCCTTCATGAACCTTCTCCATTCAGCAATTTTTATAAAAAATTTTTCTTAATTGCAAAGAAAGAAAATCTGTGAAATCTGGAGCTTACTAAAGCACAGGCTTTGTAAATTCAGACCGTAAGTGAAGCAAAGCACTTGCCACCACCCGGGGGCAGCATACCATCAACTGTTGGAAGCGACCAAAGGGCAAAGAGCCAACAAAAGACTTAACATGCAAACGACAAAGACCACACCCAAAACATGTCATAGAATAGGTTTCTAAAAATATGCATTCCTAAATATATTCAGATATACATACATGTATAGCTTATATATTTACACAGACAATATATAAGTAGAAATATATAATTATATATAAAATTATACTGTTATAAATTGTATTTTATATCTGTATAATACATATAATTTATATATAATGAAATATATGACTATATAATTAGTATATATAATGTAATTTATACATACATGAATATATGTAATTTATTTTTATAAAGTATATAATTGTATAGTATGTGTATGTATATACATATAACTGAGTATATGTATATATACATGTATATATGCATGTATATAGGTATAATATATATGAATATTATTGAAAATGGAAAAGCCAATATGTTACTTTTTATCTACTAAAATGGGAATTTTGAAAATAAACTGTACAATTTCTTCTTGTAAAGCTCAAGAAAAAATTTTCTCTACCATGTAGCTTAATTCAGAATATTATTAAAAGGCTTGGTAAGGGTAAATCAGATTCATCACTACTGAGTTTTCCTTAAGTGGGCAACATATGACAGGTGATAGGAATATGCATATTTTCAAGTGTAGAAGTAATAATATCTGTCCTAAAACTAACCTAAGAATGAATTTGTGAAAAGGCAAATACTTTTTTACTCTGTCATGGAAATATTCTTATAATACACAAAGAAAACATAGCACTTATCAACTTTCCCTTTAACTAGGTGTGAAGCATTTTATTTTTCTTAAATATATGAAAATTTCCTGCTGTGACAAATTAATATTACAATCTTTCAACAGCAACAGTCTTTAAACCTATTAAGGTCCCAAAGAGAAGCCTTTTAAGCAATATTAACAAATGTATTTTCCTTTACATAAAGCAACTTCATCATATATATTCCCAAGTCCTCTGCAGATATTTTTGTTTCTTCATATATAAAAATAAACAATAATACTTATTTCTAACATGTTATAACTGTTAAAATAATATGAAGTGCCTTACAATGTGTCTAACTGAAGCATACGCTCAGAAATGTTAGTTCTTCCTCTTTTCTAAAACTACACTACAAATAGCATACTAACTTTACATAAAATTATGTGAATAAAAAACATCTGTGTGGGGGGAAATTCGTTGTTCCTTTTTACGCTCGGTGCAAAATAAAACAGTATACCTTTCCTTATCTGCCAAACCGGCAAAGCTTCCTAGTTTTGATTTGTTGCTACTGGTGTTTTCTGGACAATACGTAATGATACCTAAAGCTGATGAGAATGGAGTCAAGCAGGTGCTCTTATACTCCCCCTGCACATGTATACACCTGAAGTAAACACAGGTTCTGAAAAAATATTCACAGCTTTAAAGACATACACACCTTCCCAGGAAGTCTGGGACTTCCCTGGTGGGCCAGTGGTAGAGTATGCCTTCCAATGCAGGGGACACATGCTCGATCCCTGGTCGGGGAATTAAGATCCCACGTGCCGCTGCGCAACTAAACCCGCGTGTCACAACTACTGAGCTCATGCGCCTCAACTAGAGAGCCCACGTGCTGCAAACTACAGAGCCTACGCGCTCTGGAGCCCATACCACAAGTAGGAAAGGTCAAACCCACATGCCACAACTAGAGAGAAGCCCATGTGCTGCAACGGAGACCCAATGCAGCCAAATAAATAAATAAATATTTTTTTTAAAGACATACACACCACTTTAAAGTATCTATATCTTTTGACCCAATAAATCTACTTCTTGAGCTCTACCTTGAGAATATAATCAGCTCTATGATCAAACACTTAAGTGTAAGATATTCATCTTAATTTTTAATAGTGAAAAACGGACACAATCTGAATATCCAACAACAGGAAAATAGTTAAATACATTTCAGCACATTCACGTGATGGAATATTATATGGCTCATTAAAATAATGTTTTAGGAAATTCCCTGGTGGTCCAGTGGTTAGGTCTCCGTGCTCCCACTGCAGGGGTTCGATCCCTAGTAGGGAACTAAGATCCCACATGCCGCGTGGCACGGCCAAAAAAAAAAAAAAAAGCCATTTTATTTTTAAAAATAACATTTAAAAATCATCTTAAATGTCAATCCCATTCACCCAGTTGCTGAAGTTCGTCCTTGATTCACCTCTTTCATACTTCACATCTAAATCATTAGAAATTCTGTAAGTTTTATTTTCAAAATGCAAATAAATCCAGAATCTCACCACTCTTTACTCCTACCAACCCATTCTAAACCACCATCATCTCTGGTCTAGATTATACTCTTAGTCTCTAACTGGTCTCTCTGTTTCCACTTTTGCCTGACTACAATCTATATTCCAATACCTGCTTGTATGATGTAAGTGTAAACAATGTCACTCTGCCCCCAAAAACAAAATATAAAACTGTATGTACAGCACACTTCCAGTTTTATTTGCCAAAATATTCTTAATGGTTATATATGGCTGATGACGGGATTACATACAAATTATCTCTGTTTCTTCTGTGTTTTTAAAGTTTTTCTTTCTGAGAACATGTTTAATCAGAAAAAGTAAACTAAGATAACGTTTATAAAAAAATTTTATACAAAGTTGAACTGCATGATTCAAAATATTTTAAGTAATATTAAAATATAATCTAAGCAAAAGTTAGCACTCGATTAAGAAACATAACCCTAATCTCAAATTATAATTCATTGAGGACAAATTTAAACATGGAAAAAAGTACATTAAAATTACATATGAGTACTTGTACTTTGAAAAAAGGAAAATGTCATAATAAATTTAAAAGAGATGTATTTTTTACGTATTTTTCTGTTGTGTTCAGTCTTACAAAAATGGAAAAACTTTTTGTAAATCTTCTAGCTTCTAGCTTGAATCTTCTCTGTTAAATTATTATTTTTTAAAAAATTATCTGAGAGCTGTTGTTTTCTTAGTTCTTTTTTCTCTGACCTTGAAATATAATTGACTACCCTATAGGTCTCAATGGTGTAAGTCATTAGGACGATAAAAAAAATATGGGATTAAAGTAAAAAATAAGACTTTTAAATTAAGTAATGATGTTAATAATCCTACTTTATGAAAATGGGTTATATGATAGATGTTAATTGTTATTATAATCAGGATTCATCAACTAAATAATGTTTAAATTTTTAAAAGTAAATGAATTTGAGGGCTCTTTTGTTTAAAAGATTACTAGAGAAAATATGGTTATTTATTCAAAATATATTGCAACATTCACATTCTATAACCTCAGAGTATGGCAAATAATGTTATTAATAATATAGGACCTCCCTGGTGATGCAGTGGTTAAGCATTCTCCTGCCAATGCAGGGGACATGGGTTTGAGCCCTGGTCCGGGAAAATGCCACGGAGCAACTAAGCCCGCGAGCCACAACTACTGAGCCCACACTCCTAGAGCCCATGCTCCACAACAAGAGAGGCCACTGCAATGAGAAGCCTGCGCACTGCAATGAAGAGTAGCCACCACTCACCGCAACTAGAGAAAGCCCATGCGCAGCAACGAAGACCCAACGCAGCCAAAAATAAATAAATAAGTTAATTAATTTTTAAAAAACTGCTGCACACTCATACCCCTGAAAAATTAAGGCTTCTCAATAAACTGGTTATACATGCATTAAAAATTAAAAAAATAATAATACAAAGGTTAGGATACTCAAATAAAAAGAAGGTAAATATTCACAAAATGTGGACTTTGCCACAATTACTCCAACTCCAAAATATCTCTGCAAATTATTCCATGTGAAATCTGAAAAACATACCTTTTTTTCTTCTTTCTTATCCATAATGTAAGCATAATAAAGTTTTGAGAATGGAAAACAATAAAGTACAGAGTTCATTTTCTATTAAAATAGAGACATGAGCAAGAAAAAGCCAAAGCAGCTGCAAGAAGGTGAGGGATGACAGGGAGCGAGGAAGAGGCACAAGCCCTAAGACCCTGTGAGGCTGATACAGCTCTGGGAGAGGAAAGACAGGATAGCAGAAGTTAGCAGAGGACAGAAAATGACGACCAACAAGAATTTATGATCAAGGACTTGGGTCAGAGTTAGACAAAGGAACTAGTATTTGGGAGACTTGCTGTGAATAAATCTTTATTTTTCTCCCGTAAGTCATTCTCTCTCAACCAATGTCTAGCATTTTGCATGGACAAAATTACAAGATTGTGACAGTTCCAGAGAGCTTAAGATTTTGTAAAAGAGTTTTAGAAGTTCTCATCCACTGTCATTTCAATTCTATCACCAATCATTAGGATGTAGGAAATTTTTTTCAATTAAATTCAACATATTCTCCACAAAGCTAAGTATTGTGCTTTCCACAATAAAGGCTCAAATATATGTATCAATTAATTGGATTATCAGAACTTATTTTTTAAGAAATATAAATCAGGAGGTGATTTTTTAAATGCTACAGGAAGATTATTTGCTTTATTAAATAATCCTATAAATATAAAAATATGTTAAATTTTTCTATAAATAATAAACACATCTAGTGTGTTTCCAATGTAATTGAAAGTTATATAAGAATTTAATAGATAGCTAACTTTTCCCAAGAAAAATTAAGGAACAACGATAGCTATAGCTTTGTTCTAATCCTAAGTGAATCATTTTTTAAAATTAATTTATTTATTTATTTATTTATTTTTAGCCGTGTTGGGTCTTTGTTTCTGTGCGAGGGCTTTCTCTAGTTGCGGCGAGCAGGGGCCACTCTTCATCGCGGAGCGCGGGCCTCTCACTATCGCGGCCTCTCTTGTTGCGGAGCACAGGCTCCAGACGCGCAGGCTCAGTAGTTGTGGCTCACAGGCCCAGTTGCTCCGCGGCATGTGGGACCTTCCCAGACCAGGGCTCAAACCCGTATCCCCTGCATTGGCAGGCAGATTCTCAACCACTGCGCCACCAGGGAAGTCATTTTCAATGTCAAACTTACTAGAGACAGAGCAAAATTTAAAAATCTCTTTTCATATAAGCAATGTCGTCTCAGAAAAGTAATTATGTCATTCTGTTTCTGTATCCTTCCCCTTGCTTGCTATCAGTTCATAAATTACTATCATTTCCTAAATTTTTATTTATAGGAGTCTAATTACCCCATCAGCATATTATCTATGAGCCTATGGTCTATTTTGCTTTTAACATATTATGCAAACATCAACTATACACTCAGTCAAAGAAATGCATCATCAAATTACAATTTGTAGGCCAACTAGGAGAAATCAATTCACTATGGGGCCATGGAATGGATTTTCAGAAGATGAGTCTAGTCCCAGGTTGGCACCAGCTACATGTATCAAAATTATTTGGGGAGGGGTTTGCCTGGTGGCGCAGTGGTTGAGAGTCCGCCTGCCGATACAGGGGACACAGGTTCGTGTCCCAGTCTGGGAAGATCCCACATGCTGCGGAGCGGCTGTGCCCGTGAGCCATGGCCACTGAGCCTGCGCGTCCGGAGCCTGTGCTCCACAACGGGAGAGGCCACAATAGTGAGAGGCTCGTGTACCACAAAAAAAAAAAATTATTTGGGGAGATAAATGGGCTATTTCAGATGTTTTGTTTTTCAATATTTCTCTGTTACTAATAGAATTGGTTAACACTAGGAAAATTATCTCTTTCCTACGGAATACCTCAAGTGCCAAAAGGAATACCACAAATGTCAATACCATGGCATTCCCAAGGCCTTCCATTCATTGAAACTGCAAATCACATGTCCCTCCTCTAAAATTTAATTATCCTGACCAATTATTCCACTGTATACACAAGTGCAAACAGTAACTCTATTATTTGACTAAATTCAATAAAATGTTATTGAGCTTCGGGTATGCACCAGAACTCGATCTACCTTGGCCCTGTCAGGAATTCAGTCTCCTTACTCAAACCTATAATACCTTTAAAAATGACACAAATCTAATGCCCATCAGTAGACAAATAACTAAATAAATGATGAATTATTTACAGTATGGAATTCTGAGCATCAATTAAAATGATAAATGAATAGACCGTTTAAGGCTTACTGTTTAAGACTTAACCAGTATAAGTTTATTTTATTCCAGAATTGTGATTTCTTGGCAACACAAAAGTTGGTAGGCTTTTAATTTGTTTGATTCCAGTCAGTGCCATGTGCCAATAAATACAAGATTCTTTCTTGGAGATTATCCTCACTACTGGTTTTCCTGTTTCCACATAGCCATTTGTGCACACAGGTATAGTGTGTATACTTGAACTTAATGGTTGTTATCTTGAGGCCATCTAAGATAGCAGGTTAGAATAAGAAAGCCATACCCCTGATTTGTTCTTTGCCATGGGACTGAGTCATAATCAGCTCCTTCTAGGCCCCAGATTTCTAGACTCACTCTCTCTTCCCTTTTATTTATGCTCATAAGACAACTAATTCTTTCCTGAGTTCCTTTCTTTCTTGTAATAGCTTGTTCAAAGCAGAATGTCAAAGCCAACACATACCATTAATTCTTTCAAACCACTTCCCCTACAACTATAGGGGAAGTTTTCTTCCTAAATTATCACAAGTACAGTTTTATCAAATGTTGCCACAGCTTAATATGAATTTCTACCTTTACACCTCTGATATCAATTTCCTCACCACAAACCACCTCATCTCTATGCCAGTGCCTCATACTTTTAGGTATTGTCACAGCAGCAACCCATTTTAAGGTACACATTTCTGTATTAGCTCCTGCAAGTATTTTATCCACAGGTTCACTCTCTCATTAAAGTAACACTTTATTTCAGTTTTTCACCTACTCCATTAATATAGAGTGTCTACTATTAAATAGAAGCTGAGTTCTATTAAACATAAAAATATGAAAGGCAGGATCCCAGATAAAATGCTTAGTTTAAGTAGTTACTAAATCTAAACACAAGCTTACTTTAAGTCAAGAAAAAAAATACATTAGATGCATAGCTTTTGTTGTTTTACAAACTACCCATATTAAATAAAGAAATGTTGCCTAACAAAACTGCCTCAGAAGTATAGTAGCACTAAAGGTACTATCGACCAGGTCAACAATATAAAATATCTCAGGAACAGATTAGGGGAATGGGGAAAAAATAAAAATAAACAAATCTTTAACTTGTTCTACTTTTTTCCATACGATGTTTCCATATTCATTTGTCTATAGTCCCAACAATAGAGAGATGTGCTATATCTAACTAATTATAGTTCCTGCCTTCAAAGTACGTCCCCTTCACTGACTTAAGAGTTCTTAGAGAACTTTATAACTATTAAACTAGTTCTATTCATTCAAGATCAGTAATAGGAAGAGCTTGTCTCTCATGAGCCCTTTGGCTCTAAAAGGTTTCTGCCTAATGGAAAGAATATTACAGTTAAGTTTCGATTTCCACGCCTAAAGGGTCTGCTAAAGGCCTAGATGCACCTGTCCTCTACACCAGCTCTGTCCAATAGAACTTTCTGTGATGACAGGTATTTTCTATATCTGTGCTGCAAATACGGCAGTCACTAGCCACATGAGGCTACTGCACACTTGAAATGCAGATAGTGTGACTGAGGAACTGAATTTTTAATTTTAATTAATTTAATTAGCCACATGTGGCTAGTGGCTACCATGTTAGTGTAGCTCCAGACGCTAGACTCAGTTACATCTATTGGAAATACTACTCACTAAAAATACGCTTATGCTGATTCTCAGCTACATGTAACAGGTTCATAGCTTTTGTCTCACTCCAATACCTACTCCATCAATCTGGGTAACCTGAAACATAATATGGGCAACACATCTAAAAATATGACCTCTCCATTTCCTTGGCCTCTTCATGGCCTCTACTTAACCCCATTCCATACTCAAACTCTGAACCTTATTATCCCATAACTTGTTCTGCATCCAAAAGCACTGATTCAGGTAGCCTGCTCTCTGATATCAAACAAATATCCTTTCATATTTACTGTTTAACCATAATGATCAGTCTCAAAGGGGCCCTCCAATTATATTTCTACTGGCACATTGGTCATATTTCTATGGTTGACTTGGTCTCCCTACCCTCTACAATGACTATTTCAAATCTACTCTACTCTCCAACTGCCTTCCTCCTCCAAATTCCCTCCATATTCAAAGCGTATGAATTTGCCTCCTTCACAAAGAAAGAAGCATCAGTGAGAAAGTTTACTAATAACTGCCCTCATCTAACCATCCCTTTTCCTACATATATAATAAGGAGGTGTCCCTTCTATCTAAAGCCAACCCTCCACTTGTACTCTGGCTCTTATCTTTTCCAGGTCTTCTCAAGAACTTTACACCAGTGGTTCTCAGAGCGTGGTTACCCATAAGGTAAAGTACTGAATACTTCCCAGAAATAAAGACATGTACTACACAAAATGTTAAAGGAAGTTCTTGAAGCAGAAGGAAAATAATACTAGATGAAAATATAAGTCATAAAAAGGAAATATGGTTCAAATATGGTAAATATGTGGGCATTGATGAAAGACAATTGTTTGCTTATTTTAATTTCTTTAAAAATCTACTATTTAGGGACTTCCCTGGTGGCGCAGTGGTTAAGAATCCACCTGCTGATGCAGTGGACATGGAGTTGAGCCCTGGTCCAGGAAGATCTCACATGCCACATAGCAACTAAGCCCGTGCGCCACAACTTCTCATGGCTCACGGGCCCAGCCGCTCCGCGGCATGTGGGATCTTCCCGGACCGGGGCACGAACCCACGTCCCCTTCATCGGCAAGCGGACTCTCAACCACTGTGCCACCAGGGAAGCCCTCTGAGCCTGTTTTCTAGAGCCCGCGAGCCACAACTACTGAGTCTGTGAGCCACAACTACTGAGCCCGTGTACCACAACTACTGAAGCTCATATGCCTAGAGCCTGTGCTCCACAACAAGGGAAGCCACCACAATGAGAAGCGCACACACTGCAACGAAGAGTAGCCCCCGCTTGCCACATCTAGAGAAAGCCTGCGTGCAGCAACAAAGACCCAAAGCAGCCAAAAATAAATAAATAAATAAATAAATTTTAATCTACTATTTAAAGCAAAAATAATAACAATGAATTGAGAGATTTATAACATATGTAAAAGTAAAATCTATGACAACAATGAAGAGAAAAGGAGAGGAGAAATAAAAGTATAATGCTATAAGATTCTTATGTTATACATAAAGTGGTATAATATCATTTGAAGACAGATTGTGCTAGGTGAAGGAAGCATATTATAAACACTAGAGCAACACCTAAAAAATAAAAGGAAGAGGAATACCTAATTAGCCAATAGCAGAGGTTTTTTTTTTTAAGTTCTGAAAAATACTCAATACCTCTAAAGGGCTAGGTAGTAAATATTTTAGGCATTGCAGGCCATATGGTCTCTGTTTCAACTCAAAGACTGTAAGACAAAAGCAGCTATAGACAATATGTAAATAAATGGGCATGGCAGCATTCCAATAAAATTTTATATACAGATGGTGGGCTAGATTTGACCTTGGGTGATACTTTGCTGATCTCTGACCTAATAAATTTACCCCTTAATAGCTAGAAAAAGAAGAGATAAACTAACCCAAAGTATACATAAGAATGGAAATAATAAAAATAAGAACAGAAACAAGTATCATAGAAAACAAACAATAGTGTAAGTTAACAAAGCCAAAATGTGTTCTTTGAAATGAACAACAAAACTGATAAACCTCTAACTAGAGAAAAAAAAGAGAGAAAGATCACAAATTACCGGTTTAGAAATAAATGAGGGATTAACACAACAGATCCTACAAACATTAAAAGGAAAATAATGAGGGAATTCCCTGGCGGTCCAGTGGTTAGGACTGTGCACTTTCACTGCTGAGGGTGCAGGTTCAATCCCTGGTTGGGGAACTAAGATCCCACAAGCTGTGCAACGTGGCCAAAAAGAAAAAAAAAGGGTAAGAATGAAGTATTATAAGCAACTTTATATGAATAAATTTGATGTCTTACAGAAAACTGACAAGCTTCTTCTAAAATTTGTATGGAAATTCAATGGACTTAAACTGCCAAAACAATTTTTGAAAAACAAAAAAGTGCAAAACTTACAGCACCTCAAAGATATGAACTATAAGACTTCCTATAAAGGCACAGTAAATTAAACAATATAGAATTTGCATAAAGACAGATATACAGATGCCTGAAACAGAAATAAAGTCCAAAAGTAAATAAGTAAACACACACAGTGATTTTCAATATAGGGGCCAAGGTAACTGTAGAGAGAAAGGATCATCTTTTCAACAAGTAGCACTGGAACAACTCAACATCTATTCAACCCTTACATCAAACCATATATAAAAATTAACTCAAAATGAATCACAGACCTAAAGGTGAAAGCTTAAAAAATAAATCTGCTAAAGGAAAATACAGGCAAAATTCTTTCTGCATCAGAGTAGGCAAACATTTCTTATGTAAAAGATAAAAATGAACCGTAACATTTAAAACTCTTCAAAATTTAAAACTTCTTCTACTTGAAAGATACTGTTAAGAAAATGAAAAGGCAAATCATAGAATGGAAGATAATATTCTCAATACACACCTGACAGAAGACTTGTACACAGAAAATAGAAAGAATTCTTGCAATGGAATAAGAAAACAAACAACCCAAAGTTTAAAATATCAAATGACTGGAACATATATTTCACAAGGAAGACATATGAATGACTAATAAGTATACTAAAAGACGCTTAACATCATTAGTCATCAGTGAAATGCAAAATAAAACCAAAAAACATACCACTACTCACCCACTATAACAGATAAACTTAAAAAGACTGACAGTGCCAAGTACTCGCCAGGATACGAAGCTGATGGAACTCATATTCCACTGCTATTGGAAATGCAAAATAGTGCAGCCCTTTTGGAAAAAGACTTTGGCAATTTCTTAAAATTTTAAACGTACTCTTACCATACAACCCAGAATTTCTACTCCTAGGTATTACCCAAGAGTAGTCAAAACATGTGTCCACATAGGGATTTGTACAAGAATGTTCTTAGCAGCTTTGTTCATAATAGCCCTAAATGAAAACAATCTAAATATCTATCAACAGGTGAATGGATAAATTCAAATTGGTGTATATCCACGTAATGGAATACTATTCAATGATATAAAGAAACAACATAGATGAATCTCAAAAATGCTACCCCAAATGAAAGAAGTCAGATACAAATAGTACATATTGTCTGATTCCATTTATGTGAAACCCTAGTAAAAGTAAATCTAATCTAAAGTGATACTGGATAAGTGGCTGCCAGGATAGAGCAGGGAGAGTGTTAAAAAAAAAAAAAAAAAAAAAAGGGAATTGAGTGGAAAGAAGTACAAGGAAAATTTGGGGGATAAAAAAATGTCCTATATCTTGACTCTGGTGGTACTTAGACATATGTATACCTTTGTCAAAATGCACTGAGCCATGGATTAATATATTTTTTCCTCAGCTAACTTTCAATTCGCTAGTATCTTTTCACTAATGTCTACCCAACGTTCAAATCGTTCACTGAGTTTTTAATTTCAATGATTATATTTTCACTTCTTGTCTTATATCTACCCATACCTTATTAGAACATTTAAAAAACACTTCAAGTATCTTTTAAAGCACCTGCCAGTACTTTAAGTATTCCTACCACCTCAGATGTAAATGTTCTCAATTGATGTGCAACTCATTTCTTTACATGTTTTGTAATATTGAATTTTGCACAAGTCTTTTGTGTGTTCTGTGAGCTACAGAAGCATTCCTCACTGAATATTTTCAAGTTTACCTCTAAAAGGTCACGCTGGTTCTACAAGGATTGGACCATTTTGAAGATAATTTCTCAGCTAAATCCTTGGACATAAAAGTAGCATAAACTAAGAACCTACATCCACGTGTAGCACAGCCTGGGGTTCCAATTTCTTTGTGACTTTTTTCCTACTCCGTATCCAGAGTAAATATCAAATTCCCTGTAGCTGGTAGGTAGGGGCTTTCTAGGCCACATTTTCATAGTAGGGCAGCCCTTCCAGATCCTAAGGTTCACACAGGCAGCTCTTTTCTAGTCCATAGGGCTTGAAGCCTAGATTTCCCTAATGTTATGATTATCAACTTCAGCCTCCAAATAGATTTGCACAGCCCAATGAGCCATTTAGACTTTACCTCCTCTCACCATTTGCTTTTAGATATCCTTTTTATTTCTAGTACATGAGCATTTTTCTCACTTTGTTTTAAGCTTGGCTATATACCCCACAATTCATTTGTTATATTTTATCCAGTTTCTACTCCACATGTTTGGAGTGAGAAGTCCTTTCATGATAGCAAAACCTTGATACCAAAAAGTGACAAGGACAGTATGAAAGAGAGAAATTACAAGATGATTACGATTAGGAACACAGATTTAAAAGCCATAGGTGAAAAATTTTAAACTGAGCACAGCAAAGTATTTAAAAAAATGTCACCACAACCAAGTTGGGTTTATTTCAGGAATGCAACGCTGGCTTAACATTAGAATACTTAATAATGTAATAATTCAAGGGTCAGCAAACTTTAGAGAGGAAATATTTTAGCCTTTGTATGTCACATGCAGTCTGTCACTTCTTCTTCTTTGGTTTTGTTTGATTTTTCATTGTTTATGATCCTTTAAACACGTAAAAACAATTATCAGCTCACAAGCCATATAAACACAGGCTATGGGCCATAGTTTGCCAATTCCTGATATATTTCAACTTGCTAACAGAATAAGAGAGAAAAATCATATGATTATCTCAGTAGATGCATAAAAATGTATTGATAATATCCAACATCCATTTATGATTTTTTAAATTGTGCATAATCTAGGAAGATAACTCCCTTAACCCGATAAGGATTATCAACTTATAGCAATTTATAGCAACCTATACCAAACTTCCTTCTTAATGGAGAAATGTTAGAAAAATTCTTGTTAAGATTGAGAACAAGACAAGGATGGCTGTTGTCTCTACTTCTATTCAGCATTGTATCTTAGCCATTACAATAAGGAAGGGAAAGTAAATTAAAGGATTAAGATTTGGAAAGGAGAAACAAAACTGGTACTATAGAAGAAATAATATGATGGTCTACATAGAAAACCCTAGAAAGTACAGATAAAGTATTATTAGAATTTACAAAGAAGTTTAGCAATGTGTATAAGATTAATGTGTCTCTTTATTCACAGGCCGGTTACTTGGTTGAGTTTAGCTTGCAGAAGCTCTTGAAGAAACGTAATTAGGCAAGCTTCCTTCCAGAGAAAATTTCATCTTAGTTTCTACTTAGACACTACTGAGCTGAGACCAAAACCCCAAAATGTAAACAGTGGTGTTGTTAGATAAGTTATGAATAACTTGTTTTCTCTTTTGTATTTTCCATATATTCTATTCCTGATCTTATTTTATTTTTATACAGAAGCAGCAGCAATACAGTTTATTTTTTAAAAGAAGTTATACAAAGGACACACAAAAAAACTATTTAAGTATTATTGAAAAGCACAAAAGAATATTCATCAAGCATATACTTACTTTTCAAACAGTATCTTAATTAATTCTCATAAAAATTCGGTAGCTTTAAGTATTATGATGCCTAATTTTGCAGAAGAGGAAACTGAGGCTCAGAAAGGTTATTTGTCCAAGTGACAGTACTGGGATTTCAATTTGAAAATACTTGTTCCAAGGCCAGTGCTTTTTCCACTGAACCACACTGCTGCCCACAAGAGAGCGTTTTCACATTACCTGCTAGTTCTAACTAAGAGATAGTAATTAAACAATTACCTGCTAATTCTCACTAAGAGATAGTAATTAAACAATTCTCCACTCCTGACAACAATATTTAAGCTACTCACATTTTAAAGAAATTAATATGAACAGCTTTTTTATCTGCTGATAGATACTATACCTAAACTCAACTACACGCTATTTCGAAAAGAAAAGACTCTAATATGAATTAAATGCTTTTTCAAAGCATGGCTAATTACTTTATCTATTTTTTTTTAAATTTATTTATTTATCTTTGGCTGCACTGGGTCTTCGCTACTGTGTGTGGGCTTCTCACTGTGGTGGCCTCTCCCGCCGCAGAGCACGGGCTCCAGGTACTTGGGCTTCAGTAGTTGCAGCATGTGGACTCAGTAGTTGGGGCTAGTGAGCTCTAGAGCGCAGGCCCAGTAGTTGGCGGCGCATGGGCCCAGCCGCTCCGCGGCATGTGGGATCCTCCCAGACCAGGGATCAAACCCGTGTCCCCCGCATCTGCAGGCGGACTCCCAACCACTGCGCCACCCGGGAAGTCCCTACTTTATCTATTAATGGGACATGAAGCATAAAAATGTTGTCTAGTGACCAATATAATTATAAAAATGATCAACCTGACTAGCAATCAAAGAAATAAAATTCAAGTAACAATGATATATTGATCAAATTGGCCAAAAAAAATTTTAATAGTAATAGCCAGCTTGGGTAAAAAGTGAAATTCTCATGCATTTTAGGAGAGAATGTAAAAATCTGCTGTAGGCCAGTTGATAATATTTACACTTTAAAACATGTGGCTATAGACCTAGTAATTCTTTACCTAGGAATTAATCCTGAGGAACTAATTGCAATATGTGTATAAAGATTTTGCGACAGGGCTGCTTATCTTAGAATTACTTATAATAGCAAAAAAGAAAAAAATAATAAAGAAAAGGAAACTGAAATAAATCTAAATCTACCTAATTAACCTAAGAACTTCGGTTAATGATTTTTAATACATTTTTTAAAAAACTAAATCCCGGTTTCAACATTTACAGGCGAGGAGACCCTGAGCAAGTCCACTGAACTCTCTCAATTTCATAGAAAGGAGTAAGAACAATAATAGTACCAATTTCATAGCGGTAGTTTAAGAATGAAACAAAACAATTCACGTAGAGACCGCAGCACAGAGCTTGGCCTGTGTATGCTGTCCATCAGTAATATAGTTAATGTCGTGATTAGGAAGGCAGATATAAAATCTGATTCCCTAGATTTGTAACTTACTAATGGTTGTGCAAGTTATGTGCCTCTCTGTATCTCAGTTTTCTCTTCTATGAAATGAGAATAATCCCATAGAGTTTGTGTGAGGATTATATGAGATAAGTATTTAGAAAGTATTTAGCACAGTGCTTGGCAAACAGTAAGCTCTCGACAAATTTTGACTTTTATTATTAGCATTTGTATTAGTATTGAATAAATATATATTATTTTTATAATAAATTATATACCAACTCGGAGTTGTTTACTGTATTACGTATGATACATGATACCTACTATATAGGCTGTGTTACATCATGTTGGTTTTCCTGGAATTCGTTGTTCCATTCCAGTGTGTATAACGTCACTAGTAAAAATTTTACACATACTATAATCATAATCTATAATTCTATTACATTTTATAGCCAACATTTCCAAAAGGTATCGTAGTCCTAAATCCATTAATGAAGTTTTCTAAATGACAATTATTTTATTGTAACTTCTTTTTTCCCTTCTAAACACCTTTCCCACAAATAAATGACAGGGAGACCAACTCTTTCTAACTGCCCCCTCCTCAAACACTTAATATAAGAATCAGAGATACCTAGACCCAAAACCTTTCACATCCAAAAGACATGTGGATTTTCAATGTTTGGAGGGCATAAAACAAGAAAAAGAAAAGAACTAAGGACAGGAAAAAATGAAGATAAGTGAAACAAAGAATAAAATTATTACTGGAAAAATCTCTACTTGGGGGCTTCCCTGGTGGCGCAGGGGTTGAGAGTCCGCCTGCCGATGCAGGGGACACGGGTTCGTGCCCCGGTCCGGGAAGATCCCACATGCCGCGGAGCGGCTGGGCCCGTTGAGCCATGGCCACTGAGCCTGCGCATCCAGAGCCTGTGCTCCGCAACGGGAGAGGCCACAACTGTGAGAGGCCCGCGTACCGCAAAAAACAAAAACAAAAACAAAATCTCTACTTGGTTTCCAACCGGCAAAGCCTACTTCTACGTCTTCAATACACGTGAATCAAGCTTGGAATTGAGGTCCCAGAACCATGTTTCATTGCATCCTTATAAGTTCTTTTTTTTTTTAAATAAATAAATTTATTTATTTAATTTTTGGCTGCATTGGGTCTGCGTTGCTGAGCGCGGGCTTTCTCTAGGTGCAGCGAGCGGGGACTACTCTTCGTTGTGGTGCACAGGCTTCTCATTGTGGTGGCTTCTCTTGTTGTGGAGCATGGGCTCTAGGAGCACGGGCTTCAGTAGTTGTCGCACGTGGGCTCAGTAGTTGTGGCTCACGGGCTTAGCTGCTCCGCAGCATGTGGGATCTTCCCAGACCAGGGCTCGAACCCATGTCCCCTGCATTGGCAGGTTGATTCTTAACCACTGCGCCACCAGGGAAGTCCCATCCTTATAAGTTCTTACAGAATAAAATTTCATATCTTGGGATTTCTTCCCTGTTCAAGACATGTACATGATTCCCTCAAAGACCCAAACCTGGAAGAAATAAACCCTTATGCGAGGGATGTTTTCTACCTTAACAGCTTCTCCAAGAGTTTGGTTTTTGTCAGCTTCCTCACTGGAATGTAATTCAAGCCTATAATTCAACTCCTGTAGTTGCTGTGCCTGCTCATTCAATAACATTTGAGCCTGCTGTTCCCGTAGTAACGCATTATTCAATTCTTCACATGCACTTGCAAACTTCTCATGGGTGATCAATTTCTGAACAAAGAAAGAAATTTTAATTATAAGCTAACTGCATTGTTGTATCATTTAATCTTCAGAACTCTATTTGCTAACATAAAGAGAATACAAACATTTTTAAATATCTGATATATGACAAAAGTACAATTCATTTTTCTTAATTTCCTAAGTCAAGATAAAAAACAGCACTCTGGCCGTGCCATGCAACATGCAGTTCCCCAACCAAGGATCGAACCCATGCCCCCTGTAGTAGAAGCGTGGAGGCTTAACCACTGGACCACCAGGGAAGTCCCAGATCACTCTGATTTTTAAAGCACAACAGCTATACTCCCAAATTTATAATTTTTAGTCAAATAAAATCTCAGGAAATATTCATGTTCTAAGTAAATCCATAACGCTCGGTTTAAATCTTGATACATGAGCACTTTTTATAAAGATAACGATGTGGGAATTAAAGCTTTTAACAAGTTCAAATGCTTTTAAAGGATTACCTGAAAGTCTGTGTTCAGTGTATGTCACCATTCAGGTTTCCCTGGTCAAACTACCCTCTCCTTGGAGAGTCCTTACCACACCATACCTCTCTCACTCCCACCACCACTCACGCTATTGCCATCTTCTTGTATTTTCTTCACAGCCATTATCATTATCTAAATTCACCTTAGGTAGTTGTTCACTTTTTTACTGCCTGTCCGCACCCTTCCACCAACCACACATTTAAGGATGTGAGCTCCACAGGGCAGAGACCTCCTTCAGCTTGCTCACCCATCACACAGAGGAGTGCCTGGCATTCAGTAGCTTCTCAGTAGGTATTTGCTGAATAAAAGAATATCTATTCATATATAAACACCTGCCAATAAAACTCTGCACAACTTTTACAATATCATGACTGCATCTGCTCTGGAATAACTGACAGTTCTAGAGAGGGGCCATCTCTTAAGGGGTATGGAATCCAGGACAGGACATACTTGTATTATCTCCTGTGCAAAACTCTTAAACAAACAAAAATTAGTTACAACAAATGGCAAGAGACACCTTGATCTTGAGGTACAAAGAACAGAAATGTTTCACAAATGGTAGGTAACCTGAGAAATGTATGTGGAAAACTAAAGGAAACCATGCAGGTCTCTTAATCACACTAAGTGTATATAAATCTATTTAAGACTGATAACTTTCCCACTGTTGAAAAGAATTTGAGGTGTCAACTTTTTAACATCCCTCTATTCGCTAATGGCACAGCACTTCTCTGGGTCTTGTGAACAAGTATTTCTGTACTTCTTCTACCTTTTACTTGTTATTCCGTTTTAAATTACCACTCCTTGCCATCAGAACATTCTGTTCTTTGCAATCTACCTGGCCTCTATAAATGAAGATCCCCGTCATTTTGCAGGACTTCTTCCCACTCTTCCAAAATTTCTCCTTTACCTAAAAACTTAGCTAATGTTAGCCTTTCTCTTGTCCATATATCCCTCCCAGAGACTGGCGCAATTCTGTTCACTCTTCTGTGACTAAATAGGGTCAAACAAGTACAGCAATGCAGAATAAGAAAGAGATAGTGTGTGAAAGCAGTTGTATGGAGCTAATAAACCAAAAACAATAAAAAGATCATGGGAGTTAGCTATTAAAGTACAACTGTCAGTAGATGATCATGGGAGTTAGCTATTAAAGAACACCTGTCAGTAGATGAACATGATATTCCAAAACAGTGCAGGTACTAAATCACTTTTGGTGGGCAGGATGTGTCCCTTTATGTTACAATTTTAGATGAACTATAAGAAGCTATTTTGTTTGCCTCCTGTATACTTTGCCTGAAATAAATGAAAGATGATGGTTGCAGGCACACTCCCTGATTTTTAAAGAGGAAAACAGCATCATTTTCCCATCTATTCTGTTTTTAGTAAAACGATCCTTTATTAACATAGCTGGATATGAACATTAAACACTTTAGTGAAGTGGTTATAAGTTTGCGTTTTGGAGTCAGAATACCGAGGTTCAAATCCTGTCATTTCCACATACTAACTGAGTGACTTTCGGCAAGTTACTTAGCTGTTCTGTGCCCTACATTTCCTCATCTGTTAAAAAAAAAAAACAATGGATAATAATATTATTGAATTATTATTGATATGAGAGGACTAAATGAATCAACACCTTAAAGTGCTTAGGGGCAGTGCCTAATACATGTTCAACATGATCATTAAATGTTAGAAATCATCACTTTATAACTTTATACTACATAATTGGATGTCAAATATAAAAATTACATACATCATTCCTTCAATTATTATTTCAATTAATCCTATTTTTATTTCTACACTTCAGTGGAAGAAATTCACACTAAACATTTCTTGGAACACGTTCTTTGCTCTTGCTGCGGGCCAGTTACTCAACCAAAGTTTATTTGCCATAGCAGTTAACCATCCTAACTACAGCTTAATCATTTTCTATACTTTCAGTCACAGTATACATTTTAACAGGGCTATAAGCTCTGCTGACACAATCAGTACTCCTTTAAGCATCAGGAATAAATCTTTTTTTTCAATGTTTTTTGAGATGATTTTAATGATGCTGTGCTTTTTATTTAATTGACACACAACACTGCTTAAGTTTAAGATGTACAATGTATTCATTTGATACACTTCTAACTTGCAAAACAATTTCCACTGCAGCCCTAGCTAGCTCTATTAAGTCACATAATTATTACTTCTTTTTTGTGGTGAGAACATTTAAGTTCTAGTCTCTTAGCAAATTTGAAATGTATAATACATTACTGTTGGGGAATTTTAGAAGGGAATTTTTCTAAAGAAAAAGAAATTCTATTAATGGGATTTGATTATTTGAAAAAGGAAACATAATAAAAAGTTAAGGAAAACAAACATATATATTTGCCCTGTGATATTTTATATACATATGTATATCATACATATTTTATATCAGAGGAGAGCTCACCAAAGCCATAGTTTTTAAATCATATATACTTACTGACTGCTTAACTTCATTCAACTGCATCTGAAGACCCTGGGTTTTGTCAAGCTCCTTCTTCAGTTCATTCACATTTCGTTTCAGTTCTGTGACCTCTAAGCGTAGTGAGCGGCGCTCCACTTCTGCTGTGTGCAGTCTTTGTGTAAATCCAAATATTTGCTTCTGTAATGATGCTGTGCTTTTCTATTGTCAAATAAGAGCAATTTTACAAAAAGTCACTTCAGATTTACTAGTAAGTCCATAGCAATGGTCATTTTACCAAATTAAATGTAACTTAGGTTATACAGAAAACAATACCAGCTCTTACTAAAACTTAAAATGAAGGCTTTATTTTTTTATGTGACCAATAATTTGCCTTATATGAAATGAAAAATGAAGAAAAGAAATAATCTAGATGGCTAGAAAACAGAAAAGATAATTGTTTATGTCTCACACAATTCTGTTGCAGTATACTCGTACAGAACAGTTAATTCAGAACTCATGCCAGAACTTTTGTATTTTGATACTATGGATACTTATTTGGAAGTTCTTTTATTTATCATATTAAACTATTACATGAAATCTAAAAGAAATCTACCTACACTCGTGTACAACTAATATAAACTACAAATAAATTTGATTCGGAATTAAATTTACAAGTCCTAAAATCCCTATTTAATGAAATTGCATACATACCAAAATGGGCACGTGGCCACGTAGACCGTATTTCAGGGCCAGTGTGTTTACTTTATGAAGTCCACGGGCCAGCCTCTGAACCAGGGAATCTTCTACCACATATCTAATACTCCTGTTCCTGTGCAAAGGTATACTGTCCATTGCCAGATTAATTTTATCCATGAGTTTTGCAAAAGAACTCTTGGCTGCTCCTATAAGCAAATGTCCACAAATTCTGGAATTTGGATCTTCAAAGAAAAAGAAAAAAAGCACAGAAAAATAAGAATTGTCTCTTGTTCATTTCACAACACTGCCAGTCACAACACAATGAAAATATTTTCTCAGTTATATCATTCCCATCCACCTGTAGAAATCCATTCAAGAAGTCCCTGCCTATATCAACTTTCACTATGTAAGAAATAGCCCACCTACTAAATAATGCATCTAAAGAAAATCTGCATGTATTTACAGTATGTCATTCATATTGAACACTATGACACTAAAAAATCATCATCACTCCTTTCTTTGTTTTAAAACCTAACAAATTCGTTTTCTATTTACAACTACTGAAGCTTATTACTTTAATGTCACACTATTTATATTCTCAGACAAGAAAATATAACTTGCCTTATTCCAAGGCAATTAACATTTTACAACTACAATTACTCATTTCCCCGTAGGATTTTGGTAATCATCCCTCTCATATAATGGACTTAAGGTCCCAGCATATCCAACATGGCCTGCTTACTGCTGGATTCATCAGGTCTGTAATTAATAACTGTATTTAATGTTGATAAATAAAATTGTCAGTGTTCTTTCTACTAATTGGTATTCCAAATAATGGTTAATAGGTTTATTTATGCCTTAATAAAAGTCGTGTAATTTAGTTTTCCCTCTGCTGGGCATGTCTTAATCTGTCATTACTTGTGTTACAATACTATCCATGTAAAATGATGAACACGGAGAGACTCTTTAAATTATGCAGTATACCATTCTACATTTCAAGAACCTCTGCTGTTGGGAGTTAGTTTAAATCTTGTCTTTATATCATAAGCACAAAAAGCATATTTGGCCAGTTTTATGCAAGAGAAAAATGTTCCACAATTCTAAGAACACATGGTTTGAAACTGAAGAGCAGCACTGACTGAGAAGGTCAACGCCAATAAACCATCAGTGGTTTTCTATGTCAGAAAAAACCATCTCACGGAAGCTAGATAAAAGCTCATTGTTCTAGAAAATTTTCAGGAACACAAAAATAATAGTTTTCACAGATAAAGAGCCTTTAGAAGCAAAAATCAACTATAATTAAATTTTAATGAATAGTGGTTTTTTACTATCTCATAGCAATGTGTTGTGTAGACACTAACCACTCTGAGAGGTGAAATTAAGTGGCAGTATAATTCCATAAGGCATTCCTTTGAATTTTTAACAAGTGGGAAAGAGGCATACATTCTAAGTTACTGACTGCTACTCTCAATGAATTACAGAAAGAGCACAAAGCATAATTTTATGCTTTGATGAATAAGAAGTATTTTTACGATATACTTCACATTATACAGTATAGAGTACAATTAATTCAATATTAAATAAATGAAGAAACAAAAAAATCCTCTAGTGACATAGTTGTAGAATTATTTGTATAATGATACAGAAGAGAAACAATGTCACTAAAATTCCTCATGTCTAAACTTGTCTAGACTAGTTAAAATGTTTGACTTGTTACATTTAACAAATTCTTGTTTATGCTAAATACATTTGTTAATCACTTTTCCCCTATCTAATAGCATATCTTTCAAGAAGGAAGAGGACTCTATGTTCTGCAACTACCTTTTCCAATAGAAGGGGCAATAGTGCACATCTGAGGTTAAAATCTTCAAAACAAATTCACAGAGAATTGTTTCGACCAGTAGTTCTAAACCTGTGAATTACAGATTTTGAGGCAGGGGGGAGGGGAGGTTGAAAGGTTATTATAAGAGTTCCACCACTCTCAACTGCAGTATTGCCATTTGACCTTTATTTAGCCCTAAAAAAATATGTAGCATGAATAATATATGCTTATGATGTTGTTAGTAATAAAATTAAGTCCTTTGAAACATTGCAGAAGTCAACTGCTGCTAAAAATACAACTATCGTGTGGGAAGAGCAGTCTACAATGTGATTTCTTATTAAAATGGAATCCTCACACTCAGATTGAGAAACATGCCTTTAATGAAAAAAAGGGAATAGTGAGTAATTATTTAATTAATATGTATGTAAATATGTCATTATTTAATTTAATAATAATATGAGTCATGAATATAATAATAATAATAATGCCTAATGGTAATAATAATGTTAGAAATGTTAATCATGAGTAATGTTAACTGCATTAAAATTCAACTCAGTTCTAGACAGTTGGGAACATTTTCTCATCTTTGACACCTCCATCTTTCTTGCCATCTCCCTCACATCCAATCACATCACATTTCTACCAGCTATTCAATTTTTTCTGTAATCATGGCATTGTCTCACCTATGTTCTTACAAGGGTCTCCCTACTCTTCTCTAGTCATTTCCCCTCTTCAATCCATCCTCCACCGTAGAAAAAATGACTTCTAAAACACAAATAGGATCTTGTCACAACCCCTGCTTAAGTTTCAGTGAGTCTCTTCAGATCTGGGAATAAATGTCAAACTCTAAGCTTAAACATGGCTCATAAGGTCCTACATGATCTGATCCCTGCTTACTTTTCCAGGAGCATCTTTCACTATTATCCCTTTCATGTATAACTCCTTTCAAGTGACCCCAACACATCACAATCTTAGAGCACTCTTCTGAGCAAAAAAATGCCTGTTTTCAAAGAGCTGTAATTTGAAAATATGAATCAGTTTTCAAACTTGGGAGCCAATCATTAAGGTAAGATTCAAAACTGTGTTCTATCTAAAGATGAAACTAAAAATACTATGAAAAAAAGCCCAAAATACTATTTTCAAAAAGTAATAAGAGAATGTCTTACCATATTTTAAAACTTCAAGAAATACACATGAAAAGGGCAGTATGATACCAATACCAGAAGAGACAGGAAGACTAATGGAATTGACTGGAGAGACGGGAAATAGATCCAAGTACGTATAATAAATATATACTAAATGGCATATCTTAATTCACTAGGTAAAAGACAGATGATGGAATTAAAACGTATTGGGGCTAGCTGGTCATCCATACACAAATAAATATTATTAATTTCCTCACTACTTCTCTGAAAATAATTCCAGATAAAATCCAAGATTTAATGTAAAAATCAAAAATACTAGACTAAAATATGAGCAACACCACCTGCGGTGAGGCTAGCCTTTCTAAATAAATCACCAAAAGAAAAACCATAAAGTAAATGATTAATAATGTTAACCATACAAAAATACACAAACAAAATTAAAATACAAACTGGAAAAATTATTTACACTATATGGCAAAGTGCTAATATGTGTGATACACAAGGAGTTCTTATAATTCTATAAGAAACAAACACACACCCATATATGAACATAATGAGATAATGTGTAAAAGAATATGAATGGGTATAGAACAAATGAAAAGATTTGCAATCAAACAGTCAAAATTACAAATAAGGAACGACATAGTTTCTTTTGCCTTTCAAATTGATAAAAATAAGAAAGACTGTTAAAACTTCATGTACCAAAGGCATTATGAGAAAGCCAGAACTCTCAGTAGTGTTCATAGGAGTGTAATACAAAGCAACTTTTACAAAAGGCAGACTGGCAATACTTTCCAAACGTAAAATATGCAAACTCATTTCTGAGGAGTTTAGCCAAGGAAATAAGTGCACTAGTATAAAATGATTTTATGTACAAACATGTTAATTACAGCATAGTTTATTATAATATTAATTAAAATAGTAAAAAAATATGAAAAAATGCCAATATCCATCAACAGGGAATTTTCAGAGTAAACTATGTAAACAATGAAATAGTATATTATCAAATACAATTAATGATGTACACCTACCTTATTGACATGGAAAGACATTTATTATCCAGTGAGTAGAAACAAAATTATGATGAGGCATGATTGTATGACTCCCTCATATAAAACTGGGTGTGTTTGTATGTATACCTGTTGGTACACATGTCTGGGAGATTTGTAGAAATCATTAAAGTGTTAAGAATGATTGGGGATGGCCTTTTGGGTGATTTTTATTTCTTCTGTGCAGGTTTCTATACTGTGTGAAGTTTTTATACCAAGCATAAATGTAATTATCCTCTAGATAATTTTTAAAAAGCATAAACACTTTTCCAGAAATAACAAAACTATTTTAAAAAGCACTGTATACTGTCTTCCTCATTCATTCATTAAACAGCTAGCTATAGGGCAACTCATATGCATGAAGGCACTGTGTTAGGCAATGTGGAGAGGAGACCTATAACACTGATTAAGAATCAGTAGCTCCTGTTTCTATCAGCGTTATTTATAAATAATACTATAGGTACAAATGCCCAATAATAGAACTACTCAAAAACATATCTTGACTTAGACAAATGGTATTTAGGGGAATGATTATCAAAAGCAGGGGTTCTTGGACTTCCCTGGTGGTGCAGTGGTTAAGAATCCACCTGCCAATGCAGGGGACACGGATTCGAACCCTGGTCCGGGAAAAATCCCACATGCCGCGGAGCAACTAAGCCCATGCGCCACAACTACTGAACCTGCACTCTAGAGGCCACGTGCCACAACTACTGAAGCCCGTGTGCCTGGAGCCCATGCTCCACAACAAGAGAAGCCACCACAATGAGAAGCCTGCGCACCACAAGGAAGAGTAGCCCCTGATCACTGTAACTAGAGAAAAGCCTGCATGCAGCAACAAAGAACCAACACAGCCATAAATAAATAAATAAATAAATAGTATCCGGTTTTTTAAAAAGAAGCAGGGGTTCTTGCTCATTTTTTGTCCCGTGTATACCCTCGATAGCCTAGTAAAACCTATGGATCCCCTTCTTAGCATAATACTTTTAAACATGTTAAGTCAAAATATGTAGGGTTACAAAGGAAGCAAATTTTATTAAAATGCAGTTTTCAAACTATTTTGTTTTATTATAAATATATTATGCATAAGACAATACATTTAAAATATAGACTGAAATTTTTTAAAAAGACATAGCATAGGGCTTCCCTGGTGGCACAGTGGTTGAGAGTCCACCTGCCAATGCAGGGGACATGGGTTTGTGCCCCGGTCTGGGAAGATCCCACATGCTGCAGAGCGGCTGGGCCTGTGAGCCACGGCCGCTGAGCCTGCGCGTCCGGGCTCCGCAACGGGAGAGGCCACAACAGTGAGAGGCCCGCGTACCGCAAAAAAAAAAGTAAAATTAAAAAAAAAAGAAGACCTATTGTGGAAAGTTTTTTGTTCAAAAGTCAGTGAGTTCATCTTTGGCTAGGTCAACTTATTCAATACGTTTATATAAGAAAGAAAAACGATTGTGAATCTATGGTTCAAATTTGATGTTATGAAGATAGAAGGAACGTAAGTAGCACTTTTGAAAGAGTTCTAAAGTGTTTCCAGGTGCTTGCAGGTTGCACTTTCAAAGAAATCACAGAATTTTGTACTTAGGGAATACTGGAAAGCAACATAGACATGAAGAATATAGAAGCTCAACTGGATGGATGAACAACTACTAGGTGTACAATCGTCCTGATACATGGCCAGCTACATTGCACCAGCATCCATCTGTACATAGAAGACTGTGATTACATACCATGTATGTGATGAGTCTCATGATTACTGATCATCAAAGATGAGCATAAACAATATCTGAAGATAGCTGCAACAACTGTATTACAACTTGAAAATATCTGTAATTTCTATTAGTAAATAAGTCACCATGCTGCTAATATTATCATGGTCTGTCATCACCATTCATAATTGAAGGAAATGTTCATTAATGGTTAGTGAAACAAGACAATTATTTTCCATCCAAGTCTACAGATGCTCCCCCTCTGAATTCTATTCATGGACCATTTTGAGAAGGGTTCTATGAACCCCAGATTAAGAGCTCCCTTATCTAAGGAATACACTACACAATCATAAAACTATATCCTTCAGCCTCTACTTCTCCGTCAACTTAAATAATAAGAAAGCTGCATACCTGGACTACTCTACTCAGAGAACCATAATATAATACGCTCTCAGTTTTCACTGAAGAAAAACATAAGCAACACTAACAAGAAAAAAACTTCTGCATCTTCTATGAAGTAGCCTTTAAAGATATAAACTGTGGGGCTTCCCTGTTGGCGCAGTGGTTGGGGGTCCGCTTGCCGATGCGGGGGGCGTGGGTTCGTGCCCCGGTCCAGGGGGATCTCCCGTGCCGCGGAGCGGCTGGGCCCGTGGGCCATGGTTGCTGGGCTTGCGCGTCCGGAGCCTGTGCTCCGCGGCGAGAGGGGCCGCAGCGGTGGGAGGCCCGCGTATCGCAAAAAAAAAAAAAAGATATAAACTGTGAATGTTATTCAATATTTTCAATATGATAATCCATGTAATAAATTCCTCTTAGGGTTTAGTAGCAAAAAAAGTATTAATGGTTTGCTCCGTATGTTTGGAGAAATAAGAGAGCGTCTCCTATCTGCGGAACAACATGCAGCTCAGTTTAGCTAAACTGTAGTTTTATCAGTGAGAGTACAGGGAGGTGAGACTATACGAATAAATGAGAATCAGATCAAGAAAGGTCTTGTATACCGAGCTAAAGAGTAGGAAATGAGGAACAATACTGCTGCTTTTACAAAGATATGTGACAAACCAAGCACTGCCAACATGCAATAACTCGTTTAAACCATTACAATAGCCAATGAGATGGTACGATTATTATAGCCATTTAAAATAAGTGCGAGAAAAAGAACAATGAAAAATGGTACATAGAATTGACCCAGTCATATTGAAATACACACAAAACAACTTGAAAGAAGTAGACACAAATATTAATCATACTCTCAGGGAGATTACAAGAGCTGTCTTACAGTGATATTTTACAAATACCTGTAAGCTGCCATAATTTTTTTTCTGGAACAAGGTGGAGGTTTAAAATATTTTTAAATACACATGTATTATTTTAGAATAGATCTGAGAGGAAATTTTTTCTTTTTTTCTTTTACAAAAATCTTAAAAAATAATTGTGTCGTTTTGTTAGACAGTATCTGGATATTCAACTAAATCTTCTAAGAAAAGGGTCTTAAAAGTTTTCTACAAACTGCCTATAAGTTGCAAAATATGTTAAAGCCTCATATATGTTTCTTAAAATAATTTTGATTTTGTATATTATTTTAACAAATAAATGTATTCTATGAAAATTGTGACACTGGAATTTTACACAGTCATGAACACTTCCAAGGATAAATTATTCATTCAAAAATTGTTCTTAAGAATGATAGGCAAATAAATTTTAATTTAGAAAACAAAACTTCTTTCACATTTTCCATGTTTGAAAATTCTCAGAATAAAGTGTTTGAAAAAATATGGGAAAATGCAAGAATAATAATTTTAAAAGTCACAAAAGTCAGTAAGTTAAATGTGGCTCAAAATAGACACTAATAGCTCAAATACTAAAAATGATCCACGGTCAGATTGTACTTATTTCAATTTCAGATATGAGTGAAATTATGTGTATAACAAAATTCTCTAAATTACTTCTCCTCACACTTTACTGTGGTTATAAATCATCTTGTTAAAATGCAGATTCTGGCTGAATAGCTCTGGAATGGAGTCTGAGACTGTGCATTTCTAACACCCCACAGTTAATGCTGATGCTGCTGGTCGACCACCAAACTTGGAGTAACACATCTCTTTTTATTCTTTGTTAGGATTCACTAAAGCCTTTAAGCTTTCAAATATATACTAATAACTACTTATTAGTACAAGTATCTTTACTTACTGCTTTGAACTTCCTAATATGAAACCTCAGTGTTGTGCCGAATACAACCTAGATTTCTGAGTTTTACCTGGAAGAGCTGCTATGACCTCTACAAAGTTAACTCAAAGTATACGATGAAAGAAAGCTGTGAGTAGTAATAGCAGGAGCATGTATATTTGAGTCATCTATCCTCTAGATAATTAAAATTCAATTATAATTGAAGTGCGTAAATGTGTAAGAAAATGGATGAACATTCTACTCATAACCATCTACTCCTGTATTTGTTCAGAGATATTTCAAAGCAAATCAGCACAATTGTTTCTATCTCGAGAAATTCAGTCTGAACAAGTCATATAAAAATGCTCAGCTATCTGTAGGGTTCCTTAGTCCACTCCTATAATGATTGATATCCCAGCCCTTCAGTGGAAGTAACATTCTCCCCTGTTTGAGGTAAATGATCTCTTGCAGGCACACCATTTGGATACCTGGAAGAGGTAATTTATCTCAAGTGGGCAAACACTTTAATGAAAGCAAGAAGGTTGCCACCTGTCCAGTATTTACAGAGAAACATGGAAACTGGGG
Source organism: Neophocaena asiaeorientalis asiaeorientalis (assembly GCF_003031525.2). Taxonomy (NCBI): domain Eukaryota; kingdom Metazoa; phylum Chordata; class Mammalia; order Artiodactyla; family Phocoenidae; genus Neophocaena; species Neophocaena asiaeorientalis. The sequence goes on along the minus strand of NW_020174922.1, from coordinate 3,413,549 downwards.
TCTTTGCCCACTGCCTGTAAATACACCGTCAAAGTTTAAGAAGGCAGCAGGGGCATCTACCTTTAGCAAACACCTCACTTTCTGAGCAATGAATTCAAGCTACCACTATTGAACTTCCAGTTTCACAAAAAGGGATAAACTAATATACAGGTTCCACCGAAATATCAGTGCACAAAAAAGAGATAACACAACATTTATTGGACAATTACATATAAAAGGGACTTGGCTGAGAAAGTTACATTTACTCCTAATAACTCTATGAGCTAGGAACCACCCTTAGCCAAATTTTATAGATGGATGAAGAAGGATGAAATGATTTTCCCAATGTCACACACATAGTAAGCACTGGAACTCAGATTCAAATCTAGAATCCAGGTTCTTAATCCATATTCTACTGCATATCCAACATGTTTCATTTTCTCTCCTAGACAATTTTAAAACTTTCTCTCCTAATTAGTTAATAGTATAATTCAGAACTTACTCTAAAAAGATAAGCACCTAACTTTTCAAAAGAGTGATTTACTGATTTTTTTTGAACAATGATAATAGGAGAAGCAATAGTTACTATTTAATATATTAAAAGCTACTACTTGCTATTGCCATACATGTACTAGTTTTCCTGGAGCTAAAAAGAAAAAAGTGAAAATGAATGAGATAATGCCATTTGCAGCAACATGGACGGAGCTAGAGATTATCATGCTAAGCGAAGTAAGTCAGAAAGAGAAAGACAAATACCATACAATATCACTTATATGTAGAATCTAAAATATGATGCAGATGAACTTATTTACAAAATAGAAACAGATTCACAGATATAGAAAACAAACTTATGGTTACCAAAGGGGAAGGGAGGGAGGGATAAATCAGGAGTTTGCGATTAGCAGATACAGATTACTAGAGATAAACTAGGTAAGCAACAAGGTCCTACTGTATAGCACAGGGAACTATATTCAATATAGTTGAATATGAAGAATATGAAAAAGATTTTATTTATATATATATATATATATGAATCACTTTGCTGTACACCAGAAACTAACACAATATTGTAAATAAAAAGAAAAAAGTGACAATGATGCCATCAAGAGGTAGTCCTGACATGTAATATGATTTAAATTTTCAGCAAGTTCTTCAAAAAGACAGAAGAAACAGAGAAGAAAAATCAGAGTTCTAAGAAATATCCTCTTTCATTTCAGAATTTTCACATTTCCTAAACAGACTTTCCCAAGATTTTGCCATTTCAATTTCCCACATGGCTGAAAGAATTAAGATACTATTCATAGTATTAGATGATTCAAGGGACAAGGAGTCAATTGCAAATCAAAGCTGAACTGGTATTCTTGATACCTGCCCTATGATGAAAACCTCCTTTTGTAAATTGGTTAAATAGATGAAGGAATGCCCAACTGATATATATTACCCAGACATTACAATCATTCTCTAGAAGATTATTAACAGAAATAGAGAAAAATCCTCAAAAAGTATGATATTTTTTAAACTATAGCTATGATAGTATATCATAAGCAAAGCACAGCATCACTTCTGTGATATTCTTGCTGAAAATGCATAAGCTAAATCTGATCATGAGGAAACAAACAAATCAAAATTAAGGGATATTCTACAAATAATTGGCTTGTAATCTTCAAGGTCACGATGGTCAAGGAAAAACTGAGGAACTCTTCCATACTGAAGAATACTAAAGAGACATGACTAAATGCAACACATAATTCTAAACCAGATCCTCTTGCTAAAAATGACGTGGTTGGGACAAATAGGGGAAGTTGAATGGAGTCTGAATGGTAGTAATGTATCAATGTTGGTTTCCTGATGTTGATCACTGCACTCTGGTTACGCAGAAGAATGTCTTTGAAATACATGCTATAATACGAGGGAGTGATGGGGCATCAAGTAAGCAACCTGTTCTCAGACCATTCAGGAAACAGAATTCTCCGTTGTGAACTACTTGCAACTTTTCCATAAGTTTGAGGGTATTCCGGAATAATTTTTAAATGAAGATATTAAAGAGTATGTAGCCTATGATATCATTTATATCATTTGTTAGTCTGCTAGTGGATGGATGAGTAGGTGGCATGAAGGGAGGAAGGAAGGGGGAATGGATAGAGAGAGAAAGAGGGATAAAACAGATTGGAAGAACACATAAGAACACATAAAAATGCTTACATTAACTATCCCTATACGATGGGAAAATACGTTTGTTTTTGTTTTGTTGTTCTCTGATTTATTTCTTTTCCAAGTTTTCTGAATTGACCTGTTTTCTTGTATAATGGAGGTAGTAGAAGTGGAAGTAATTTGAAAAAAAAAGAACAAACAAAAACAATCCTCTCTACTGCAGATGTTGATTAGCTGATTCATTCCATGCACAAACTCTCCCTTCTCTTTTGTCAATCTCCAGGTAGTCATCTAGGGAGAATCATGTGAATGATTCAGCTCAGGCCAATGAAACAAGCTCAGGCCAGGCCAATGAAACAACAGCAAAAGTCTGCTGGGGAAGCTTTTGGGAAAGCTTTTGCCTTCCTGATATAAAGGGATATATTCAGCAACACGTGTCTTCATATTTTTAACAATTTTCTTGAGATATAATTCACACACAATATAACTTACCCATTTAAAGTGTACAAATCCATGGTTTTTAATATAATCACAGTTATGCAGTCGTCACCACAAGCAATTTTATAAAATTTTAGTCACCCCCAAAAGAAACTCCATATCTATTAGCAGCCACTTCCCATAACCCCCAACCCCTCCCCAGCCTTAGGCAGCCCCTAATGTACTTTCTGTCTCTAGATTTGCCTAATCTGCATATTCCAAATAAATGGAATAATATGGTATGTGATTTCAAATAAATGGAATCATATTATATACAATCTTTTGTGATGTAGCATATGGCTTTCATATTTCATCCATGTTGTAGCAAGCATCAGTACTTCATTACTCTTTATGGCCCAATTATATTTTATTGTTTGGATATCTGTCCATTACCCATTTATCAGTTGATGGACATTTGAGTTTGCTTCCATTTCTTGACTATGCATTATGCTGCAGTAAACATTCATGCACAAGTTTTTGTACATATATGTCTTCATTTCTCTTGGATATATACCTAGAAGGGGAATTGCTTGTTCAAATGATAACTCTATGTTTAATATTTTGAGGAAATGCCACTCGTTCCCAAAGCAGCTATAACATTTTTTATTCTCACCAGCAATGTATGAATGTCTTCACATTGTGTCCCTCCCTTCTCCTTCCTGCACAAATACAATCCTGATGCCTAAAAGCAGAGTGACCAGCTTAAAACTAGGAGGCATAAACACGAAGATGCTAATGGCTTAGCAGAAAGACATAGTCTGGATTTCTACCTACCTCCAGACTTACTATTTGGGAGGAAAAAAAAAAAACCTTATATGAGTAAGCTACTCTAAGTGGGAGTCTTCTATTAGGTACAAAGAAAGAAAACCTGTGATGCCCCCAAACATCCAATGTCATTATATTCAGAGGAAGAAATTTCTTCCTGATCTTTATATGTATACTAATTTATAACAGAACCATGTTTTAACAAGTTGAAGCTGTATGAGACGTGTAAATGGTCTTGAAATTTTAAGATAAACTAATGTATTTTCATTTTATTTACTCTAAATTTTTATGAAATTTCTTCATTATTATTCAGTTAATGCAATAAATCTTAATAAAGACCGACATCTGAACTAAGAAAAGTACGTGAAAGAGTAAACAAAGGCATTCTAAGCACTTTACAAATGAACTCATTTAGTCCTCTAAACTCTGAGCTAGGTAAAACTTACTATTCCCACTCTACAAATAAAGAAACTGGGAAGCAGAGTTTAAATAACTTGCCCATGTCATGTGGCTAGCATCAGAGTCAGTATTCAAAGTCAGGCAGAATACCTGCTTAACCCTACACTGTGTTGCCTCCACTGTACAGCAATTTAGCAATTTTAGAACAGAAAATTAATCATTAGTAGTCTAAAAATGTATACAGGTAGGTGTGTGTGTATTCATGTTCATTAATGCTAAATGCTACTTTCATGGTGAGATGGGTGGTAAGGGAACAATATTTTTTAGCACCCAGTATGTACCAGATACCGTACAAAATATTCAACAAGCATTATCTCATTATTTCCTCATAACAATGGGGAAGACGATACCATCTTCATTTATGGGAAAAGAGTGTGAGGCCCAGTAAAGTTAAGTAACTTGCCCAATTTCACACAACTAATAAGTAGCAATGCTGAATATAATATCAAGTCTGTCTTATTCAAAGCAATGCTCTTTCTACTACACAATAATGATCACCTATTTAGATTTTTCAGACACTTAAACTATAAACTCAACATGACTGTATAAACTGTTATGGCTTTACATTTATTACCCTTATCTGTTGATAATCACTCATAGACTTTGAAAATATTTCCCCACCTTTTCTGCTAAAATATCTAAAATTTCTACTAGGATACATTTAAAATTGAAAACACAATTGCCTAGATAACAATACATTAACCCTTCATCATGTTTTGAAAGAATTATTCTATAAGCCCAGCTAGTCACTGGAGAAGATCCACACTGATCATTTTTGTACTAGTTCAGTAACAATTATCTATCTGCCTGGACCGTATCCTTTTAGGCTTGCCTAAAAATAAGTTTTCCTGAACTTGCTATTTCCTCAAGCTAGAGGCATACCAGGTTCTAACATCAAAGACAGCTTGTTCCTAGAGATAGGCAGGCACTTAAAACACCACTCTTGGTCTACCTTCTGCTTCACAGGTCTTACCTACACATATTTTTATCAGGGTCTGAATAAAAATTTTGTCAATATTTTAACTTAAAAATGTTACAAGGGGCTACTTTTAGAAAATGTGCTCAGGGGAAATCGCTGCCTACTTTCATAAATCAACAATCTGATCCCATGGCAATGATCTACCCTTTCCCCCACTACTTCCCAATATGGTTAGAGTAGACAATATATTTTATCCATAAGTCAGACCTGCTAGGCATGGATTTACTTTCTCACCTCTTGAATGTCCCTTCTTCCCATTCTATGCTTATTCCCACCTCTACATCTCTGCTTAAGCTATACCCTGCAGCTGAATGCCAGCTCTCCTCTCTAACTTACTGTCATTCTAGGCCCAACTAAATCACTAGTCCCTGAAGCCTTCCCAATACTCATAAGCCCACATTGAGCTTTACCTTCTGCGTATTCTCACATTTAAAGCCTGTACTTTCTCATCCAATCCTTGATTACATTCTGCCTAAGTTGTTCATGAGTTGTCGCTCTTATTCTTATGACCATTATGTATATTTTCTAGAAGATCGATCAAGTCACATCTTTTTCTTTCATCTCCTCAAGCATATAGCACAGTGATTAAAAAATGCATTAAATAAAGTAATAATATAAATAAGATGATAGCTTAAGAAGCCAATCTACTTTTAGGTCCACATACCTGAAAAAATATGACTAACAAAAATCATCTGTTTATTAAACTAAACCCAAAAATTTATTAAGTTCTTTCAAGAATGTTACAATTTCGCTTTGAAGTTATAATACCAACATTCTTAAAATATATTTATTTGCACTTTTATTTCAGACTCCAAACCCAGTATGTTGAGATTTTGCCGATACATTAAAATATGCATATTTCTTACCAACATTTATGGCCACAACCTAAAAATAATCTTTGGATCATAAGTTTTGTACTATAAGAGCCTAGTTTACCTGTTTGAAATCACAATACATGATCTATATTTACACAACAGAATTGTCTGAAGAATTAAATTACATCCCAAATTATCATTTCATTAATACTTAGAATATTTCATTACGCAGGCAAGTATTAACAAGTCTACTATACATTTTTTTCTATTAATGTGTCTGAAACGACCATAATTAGTCCAATGACATAGCTTAAGCAGTAGGTAACTGTATGTTACTCTTTAAGTGTGGAGAAATTAGTTTTCATTGAACCTTTCACACAAACATGCCATGCAATCTGAGTCATGAAAAAATAAACTGGCATTTTAGACCTTTGGAAATCACTGGTTATAGGTGGCTTCACACCTAGTGGAAAGGAGCAGACTATTTAAATTAACTCTATTTAAAATTAAATAGAAAAAATAAAAACATGTTGCCAAATGAGAGAGACAAATTTTCTACTGATTCAGTTATTATTTGGATTTCTAAAGCACATGGCCAGAAACAGAAGAAAGATTCAAACATTTGAAAGAATATTACCAGTAGTACTTAATTAAAAAGCTACTGATGAGTTTTCCATAGGAAAAGCATATCACAAAGGAAAAAAAAAAGGTGAATGTATTCACCAAGAAGTGTCATTTAATTTCCCCATAAAGACAAAATTAACATCAAAAATTACATTAATTCACTACTTCATTAAATACAGATTTAGTAATCTCTCTGTACCTGAATAAAAGAAAGATAAATACATTTTCTTCCTTGAAGGTTTATTAGAATTTGTACCATAAAGAATTTCTGGACATTTTCTTTTTAAATGTATTTTGCAAGGACATAAAAAGGGGAATCATACCTGTTTTACTAATAGCTTCCTGTAACTCAGCCATAGAACTGATTATTGCAGCAAGAAGGTCAGAACTGGTGAGCCAACTGAGAGTTTGCAAACAACGTAACTGCTCCTTTTGATGTTCTGCAGAAACATAAAAAAATCCATTATGCAATTCTACAAAAATTTATTAAAATCCATTTTAAAATTATGGCAATATTTAGCTATTTAAGAAGTAGATCAAAATTTGTATGTAGAACTTCACCTAGTGCAGAGAAGTCTACAATAGATGTGAGATTTTATTGACTTTATTTACGGTTCAATTTTTCCATATAAGAGAAGTCAAAGAATGTATTTGATCATGAAACAAACAGGCATTTTATTAACTCCTCTCTATAGATAATGGTAACTGACATCATAAAAGAAAAGGGAGAAGGAAATTTTATTTAGCTCTACTTACTTAATAGCTTGCTTTTCAAAAGTTAAAAACTGAAATAATTGTTTCCTCAGAATAGTCAAGCATTCAAAAAAGTTAGCTATAAAACTTACATTAGTTTCATTTTCATTCAATTCTTCAACAGATTTTTAACTCTGATCATTTTATTCTAATTCAAAGAAAGTGAAAGTAAATTATGCTAATTAATTTTAAATAGGGCAGAGTTTCTGGATTGACTTTATTGAAAAATCGCTGTACAAACTTTTCAATTTACTGTCAAAAGAGCATTCAAATATAATAAAGCTAGACAAAGTTGAAATCATATATATTTGCTACTTTCTTTATATTTTAATGTTTATAACAAAAAATTAAAGCCTAATTTATAAATACACACTTATTCATACACACATACATATCTACATATGTATGTACATATGTTACATGATTTGACATTGTAAATGATTTTTTTATGTTTTTGCCCAACATATTCACTTCGTATGTCACTTACATTCGACTCAGATTTTTAAAAGCACAAATTATCTTACTTGGAAATTTATGCTTGTCTTTGGGCTCTCCTGTACACACTAACATGCCTATGCCTTCTTTGAAACTCTCCATCCAGGTAAAAAGAGAGGCACACGACTGGCCCAAAATCTTGAGTCTGTTTGCTGCCAAAATTGCAATAACACCTTTCCGGAATACACATATTAATCCTTTGAATGCTTTTTTCTTCATCTTGGCTTCCTCTTGCTTCTTTTCCTCTACAATCGACAAAGCCTGGGCTAGAGTTCTAACTTCCAATTTTAACAACTCAAAGGTGTTGACCTGCTCCTGGAGAAAATCTCTCTGTGTAGATAAGGCAGATGATCGGCTATACAGAGGATATAAGGCACCAGCCATCAATGCGCAGGCCGCCAGCAAGGATGTTTGTTCCCTTTTAGTCTGGGATAACAAGTTTTTGAAATGTGTGTTTTCAACAACCAATTGTTCATGTGACTTCTCAATACGGTTCAACTTTTCCATATTTTTTTCAGCAATTTCTTGAAATTTCTATAAGAAAAGTCAAATAATATATTTGATCATGAAACAGGCATTTTATTAACTCCTCTTTTAAAAAAGAAAAACTTTTGCTGACAACTATTTCTTTTTCTTCGAAAGATCTATGTTCTAAAATATCCAAAAAATACATATGATAGAGCAACAGTGGGCCAAACAGCTTAGAAATGTGCACATTAATTTTTAAACCCCTTATATGGAAGCTTTACACAAAGCAGAGCACATGCATTTACAAATACTTTGTAAATTTCCTGTATACTTATGCATAAATACACATATTCAGAAAAAGAAAATTTCTTCTCTTCCATTCCTCAGTAACATGTATTTCCTACTTTTAAACAGAAATCACATCAGCATTAGAGGCTTTTCTCTATGTAAAAAGACAACTTTTTGTCAAAATAGCAAAGGGTTAAATAAATAATACAATACACAGCATCTGACTATCTGCCATTTACTAGACGAGAGGAGACTGATTCTCAGAGCATACTCTCTTATTTCAGTTTCTTCCTCCCCAAGACAGAAAGCTGTACAAAGTACAGCTCCAGTGCTGGGAGTAAATACTAACTGTGGGCTGGGCCTCAGCAGCTCTCTGGTCCTTTTTTCCTGATCAAGATACTTATAATTCAAAACTTAATATGCAACACACAGAAATTTTAACTGCAGGCACTGGATTTTAATCACTAGAAAATAAACTAGCTCTCCTCATGAAATCTTATACCTAATCATTAAGGAACTGTTGAAATAGAGTAAATTTAGAAGATAACAGATGCCAATTTCTTTTACTGATGCATTTATCATTCGATAAACATTTACTGATTGCTCACTAAATTCCACACGCTAGGAAAACAGACAAATAAATCAATGATTGTGGTATAATGCTGTGATGGAGCTATGCTAGATTGCCAGAGATGCACAAAAGGATGTTTATACCAAATGACGTTGACTGGCTTTTGGAGGAATATGGCAAAGGACAAGTGGGAGTGTGATGTGTAATAGAAAGAACAACAACAAAAAACACTCAACTCCACCAATAAGGAGGCTAGCCAATAGCTACCCTTGTAATAAAATTTAATCTAATCTAGTCCATGGTGATTTAACAGCTTTAGCTGAATCTTTACTTAACCAAATAAGCTGCCCTGGCTTGTCCACGGACTTCGTTCTTTTTAAAACAGGCCAAGGGAGTTCAATTTGAATAAAGGGGTCAGTCAGAGACAGAGAAAAATCATGCTCTATATAAAGTGAAGTAGTATCTTCATTATGAGAGAATCCTTTTTGGGGGCATTAAGGAAAATATTTCTCTTTGTATTATTGGTTCAGGTCACACTCCGTCTGAAATTTAACAATGGTCCTTGGGAAAGGTTTACAGTTAGTGTCTGATTCAAGAGTTATCCACGAACAACTAGAACAATCAGAGGCATTTCCAAAATTTACATTGGCAGGAAGACTTCAAAGGTGTTCAGACTTAGAGAAAATCATACAAACTCTTAACTACCCTGCAAGATTTGGGTGTCAAAGCCTACCGTGGACAATGTTGACAGGAAGTAGACAAAAGGATTCAAACTTGTCGAAACACATGGCTGAGGAAAGTAACCCCCGGACCAAAACCAGTCCTGAGGCTAGGGGATGAGGTTCCCAAAGGTGCACGGTGAGTAGAAGGAGGCGCTCAGAAGTACAACCCTGAATACAAACGAGTAAAGAAAGTATACAAGAGGCCACTTCTTGAATGCTTTCCCTTGGGCAGGAGGGAAATTGGACTTAGTCTTGGTTTTAAATGTTTCTCTGCTGTACTTTAATTTCCTTTATTTACTCCAACTATTCTCTGAAGTCTGATCCAGCCGTACCTGTGGTGGTACTGTGAGAAATAAATGAATGGGGAAATAAGGGAATTGTAGCTTGCTCCAACCACATCTCTACTGATAGCCAAGTTGTGGCAGCAGTAGTTTATCAATGGGCCTGTGCCCCAGAGCTCCATATAAAGACCACTAGTAAAGGTCATGGTGTTCCACTGGGAGCAGCTGGAAGATGGAAGAAACTCTGAGAGCCAAGTAGACGGCTTAGAAGCAGATGTACAACAGCCTTTATGAAAAGGGAAAACTGACACAAGTTACAGCTAGAAAAAGCAGGAAGACTAGCATATAGCAAAGGAAGAGCCAGAAAATAGAGTAATGTGTTCTAAGGAAGTATAAATAATTCAGAATGTCTGAAGAGGAAAATGATGGAAATTTGAGAAGTCTGTAGATAATAAATGATTAAGCTAAAGAATTTAAACTTTACCCAGAAAGCTATGAGAAACCATAAAAACTTGGGACAGTTGCTAAGCTTTAGTAAATGGATGGGAAAATTGGAAACATTAATAAAGACTGCCTGGGATAGCAGCAGAGTCGCAGGGAGTAGAGGGAGCAAATGGAAATTACAAAGTTTAATTCCATATTCTCTCCAAAATCAACTCCACCAGTTCATTTAGAGAAAAAAAGGAAAATTATAGAAAATCTAGGATAAAAGAGATGCACTGGTCATACCTAAGTAATGGAAATAAAAATGAACCTAATCAGGGTGGACCTGAGCGTCCTGAGGGGAAATGGCGAAAAGGAGGCGCGGGGTCTGGCTGGAGCGTCAGCGTCCCTCCTCCTGACTGCGGGGAAAGCAGCTTAAAACTCATCCCTAGGCTCTCAAGCCCCTTATTCAGCCAAGTCCCTCTGAGCTCCTTCCTCCCTGAGCTAAAGTACCAGGGGGCACGGGACAGGGGAGGGGACTGGCGCAGTTAATGGGGAACATCAAAAGATGATTGTTAACTAAGGAAAACCAGCGATCCCAAGATCACTCATCCTGGGTTAAGCCAGCTGCCATGTCATGAGGACACTCAAGCAGCCCTAAGGAGAGATCCATGTGGGAAGGAACTGAGGCTGCCTACCTACAACCACAAGTTGCCAGGTTGCCACCTGCTAAAGAAGAGGATATGTCACCAATACCTGCCATTGGAATTTCTCCCCAGGCACAGTCTGCACAACAGTAGTTCTCCTTGCTTCTGTGTCTGCCCTTTGGAGGATGAGGCTATCTAAGAGTCTTGTGCAGAGGACCTTCAAGATGGCGGAAGAGTAAGACGTGGAGATCACCTTCCTCCACACAAATACATCAGAAATACATCTACATGCGGAACAACTCCTACAGAACACCTACTGAACGCTGGCAGAAGACCTCAGACCTCCCAAAAGGCAAGAAACTCCCCACGTACATGGGTAGGGCAAAAGAAAAAGGAATAAAGAGAGAAAAAAGGATAGGGACGGAACCTGCAACAGTGGGAAGGAACTGTGAAGGAGGAAAGGTTTCCACACACTAGGAAGCCCCTTCGCGGGAGGAGACTGCGGGGGGTGGAGCGGGGGATGCTTCGGAGCCGTGGAGGAGAGCACAGCAACAGGGGTGCAGAGGGCAAAGCGGGGAGATTCCCGCACAGAGGATCGGTGCCGACCAGCACTCACCAGCCCGAGAGGCTTATCTGCTCACCTGCCAGGGCGGGCGGGACTGCGAGCTGAGGCTCCAGCTTCCGTCGGATCCCAGGGAGAGGACTGAGGTTGGCGGTCCTGAAGGACCTTCACAGCCTGAAGGAGGCTAGCGCGCCACAGCTAGCCGGGAGGGAGTCCGGGAAAAAGTCTGGAGTTGCCTAAGAGGCAAGAGACTTTTTCTTCCCTATCTGTTTCCTGATGCGCGAGGAGAGGGGATTAAGAGCGCTGCTTAAAGGAGCTCCAGAGACCAGCGCGAGCCGCGGCTATCAGCGCAGACCCCAGGGACGCACATGAGACGCTAAGGCTGTTGCTGCCGCCACCAAGAAGCCTGTGAGCAAGCACAGGTCACTCTCCACACCTCCTCTCCCGGGAGCCTGTGCAGCCTGCCACTTCCAGGGTCCCGTGATCCAGGGACAACTCCCCCGGGAAAACACACGGCGAGCCTCAGCCTGGTGCAACGTCACGCCACAGGCTCATCCCGCATCCGTACCCCTCCCTCCCCCCGGCCTGAGTGAGCCATAGCCCCCGAACCAGCGGCTCCTTTAACCCCGTCCTGTCTGAGAGAAAAACAGACGCCCTCAAGCGACCTACACGCAGAGTGGGGCCAAATCCAAAGCTGAGCCCCTGGGAGCTGTGCGAACAAAGAAGAGAAACGGAAATCCCTCCCAGCAGCCTCAGGAGCAGCGGATTAAATCTCCACAATCAGCTTGATGTACCCTGCATCTGTGGAATACCTGAATAGACGATGAATTATCCCAAACTGAGGAGGTGGACTTTGGGAACAACAATATATATATATTTTTTCCCTTTTTCTCTTTTTGTGAGTATATATGTGTATGCTTTTGTGTGTGATTTTGTCTGTATAGCTTTGCTTTTACCATTTTTCCTAGGGTTCTGTCTCTCCAGGTTTTTTTGTTTGTTTTTTTTTTAGTATAGTTTTTAGCACTTGTTATCATTCGTGGATTTCTTTTCTGATTTGGTTGCTGTCTTCTTTCTTTCCTTTTTTAATACTTAAAAAAATTTTTTAATAATTATTTTTTATCTTAATAACATTATTTTATTTTATTTTACCGTCTTCTTTCTTTCTTTTTTTTCTCCCCTTTAATCTGAGCCATGTGGATGACAGGCTCTTGGTGCCTCAGACAGGCATCAGGGCTGTGCCTCTGAGGTGGGAGAGCCAAGTTCAGGACACGGGTCCACAACAGACCTCCCAGCTCCATGTAATATCAAATGGCGAAAATCTCCCAGAGATCTCCATCTCAATACCAAGACCCAGCTCCACTCAACAATCAGCAAGCTACAGTGCTGGACACCCTATGCCAAACAACTAGCAAGACAGGAACACAACCCCATCCATGAGCAGACAGGCTGCCTAAAATCATAATAAGGCCACAGACACCCCAAAACACACCACCAGACGTGGACCTGACACCAGAAAGACAAGATGCAGCCTCATCCACCAGAACACAGGCACTAGTCCCCTCCACCAGGAAGCCTACACAACCCATTAAACCAGCCTTAGCCACTGGGGACAGACACCAAAAACAACGAGAACTACGAACCTGCAGCCAGAGAAAAGGAGACCCCAAACACAGTAAGCTAAGCAAAATGAGAAGAAATAAACTCTTACAAAATATAGCAGAGGGAGGAACACTCCCAAACTCATTCTACAAGGTCACCATCACCCTGATACCAAAAACAGACAAAGATGTCACAAAGAAAGAAAACTACAGGCCAACATCTCTGATGAAGATAGATGCAAAATTCCTCAACAAAAGACTAGCAAACAGAATTCAACAGCACATTATAAGGATCATAAACCATGATCAAGTGGGGTTTATCCCAGGGATTCAAGGATTCTTCAATATACACAAATCAATCAATGTGATAACACCACATTAACCAATTGAAGGAGAAAAACCATATGATCATCTCAATAGATGCAGAGAAAGCTTTGGACAAAATTCAACACCCAATTATGATAAAAACCCACCAGAAAGTAGGCATAGAGGGAACTTACCTCAACATAATAAAGGCCATATATGACAAACCCACAGCCAACAATGTCCTTAATGGTGAAAAACCGAAGCCATTTCCACTAAGATCAGGAACAAGACAAGGTTGCCCACTCTAACCACTATTATTCAACAATAGTTTTGGAAGTTTTAGCCACAGCAACCAGAAAAGAAAAAGAAATAAAAGGAATCCAAATCAGAAAAGAAGAAGTAAAGCTGTCAATGTTTTCAGATGACATGATACTATACATAGAGAATCCTAAGGATGCTAGAGTTAATCAATGAATTTGGTAAAGTAGCAGGATACAAAATTAATGCACAGAAATCTCTTGCATTCCTATACACTAATGATGAAAAATCTGACAGTGAAATTAAGAAAATTCTCCCATTTACCATTGCAACAAAAAGAAAAAAGTATCTAGGAATAAACCTACCTAAGAGGACAAAAGATGTCATACAGAGTGAAGTAAGTCAGAAAGAGAAAAACAAATACCATATGCTAACACATAGGTATGGCATCTAAAAATAAAGGTCATGAAGAACCTAGGGGCAAGTCGGGAGTAAAGACACAGACTACTAGAGAATGGACTTGAGGATACGGAGAGGGGGAAGGGTAAGCTGGGACAAAGAGAGAGTGGCATGGACATATATATACTACCAAACGTAAAACAGATAGCTAGTGGGAAGCAGCTGCATAGCACAGGAAGATCAGCTTGGTGCCTTGTGACT
>NW_020174922.1:3385706-3399254 GCF_003031525.2 Neophocaena asiaeorientalis asiaeorientalis | reverse complement strand
GAGGGAGGGTGACACAAGAGGGAAGAGATATGGGGACATAGGTATATGTATAACTGATTCACTTTGTTATAAAGCAGAAACTAACACACAATTGTAAAGCAGTTATACTCCAAAAAAGATGTTAAAAAGAAAAAAAATGAACCTAATCATTCGGGTTCTAGGTGGCTGCCTATTCACACTTTTACAGATATCAAAGTCTCAGGCAGAAGTCGGTTTTTAACAAATATAATTTTTTTGACCAAAAAAAAAAAAACTGGAAAAATATATATATTCTAATGTTATTTTAAATATTTCAAAAAAATTCAGTCACTGGTCAAAATCAAATGGATTGTGGAAGGAGAGATAAAAGTAAAGTAAACCTATTGCAAAAAGATTTAATTTTATTGCATGATGGATTCCTCTACTCTATATAGCTATTCCACTTCCACAGAGCACCAGGTTAAAGTTAACGCATTGCAGAGAGACAGCCAGAAACAGATAGTCCTGGGATGAGGATAAGAGAGTAATTAAAACATGGCTAGAAATGGATAAAAATCAGGAATATATTACAAAAAATACCCTACTTCTGTATATATAGAGGAAAAACAGGAGCACACTGGAATTTTTGGAAAACAGAATTGAGATTCTTGACTTACACAGACAGTTTTCATTTTAGGCTACCTGGTAAAAGCAGCAGTGATGTAATAAAGCAATTTTAAAGATCCTCATGTCAATTTATGGCTTCCAAATTTTGATAATTTGTACTGGTTATTTATTTTAAAGTGCTAGTTAATATTAATTACTACCACTATGAATGATTTCATGAGACTCATCATATAATTTGTATCGTAAGAAGGAGATGCTATTCACAAATTGCTAAAAGAATAAAAATAAGACTATGTATGAAGTGGTAAATTCTACCAAATATTCAAAAATGATTCAATACCTATCATTCTCAAAATCTTCCAAAAAATTGAAGAGGAGAGAACACTTGCTAATGCATTTTATAAGGCCAACATTATCTTGATACCAAACACAGACAAGCACAAGACAAATAAAATTATATGCCAATACCTTTAATGAACATAAACGGAAAAATCCTCAACAAAATAGTAGCAATTTTGAATTCCCTGGTGGTCCAGTGGTTAGGACTCCAAGGTTTTATTGCCGAGGGCCCGGGTTCAATCCCTGGTTGGGGAACTAAGCTCCCACAAGCCACACAGCATGGCCAAAAAAAAAATTAGCAAACCAAATACAACAGTCCATTAAAAGGATCATACACCATGATAGTGGGATTTATTCCAGGAATGCAAGGATTGTTCAGTATCTGCAAATCAATCAACATGATATACCACATTAACAAAACAAAGGATAAAAATCACATGATTATCTTAACAGATGCAGAGAAAGCATTTGACAAGATTCAACACCTATTTATAATAAAAGCTCTCAATAAAATGGGTATAGAAGTAAGGTACCATAACATAAGAAAGGCTATTTATTACAAACCCACTAGCATCATACTCAATGATGAAAAATTAAAAGCTATCCCTCTAAGATCAGGAACAAAACAAGGATGCCCACTCTCACCACTCATATTCTACTTGGTATTAGAAGTCCTAGCCAGAGCAATTAGGCATGAAAAAGAAATGAAAGACACCCAAATTGGAAAAGAAGAAGTAAAACTGTCCCTATCTGCTGATGATAGTATTTTATATATAGAAAATCCTAAAGTTGCCACCAAAAAGCTATTAAAAATAATAAATGAATACAGTCAAGTTGCAGGGTACAAAATCAGTATACAAAAATCTGTTTTGTGTTTCTATACACTAACAACAAACTAGCAGAAAGTGAAATTAAAAAAATCACATTTACAATCACAACAAAAAGAATAAAATACCTAGGAATAAATTCAACCAAGGAGGTGAAAGACCTGTAGACCGAAAACTATAAGACACTGTTGAAAAAACTGAAGACATGAAGAAATAGAAAGATATTCTGTATTCATAGATTGGAAGAATTACAACTGTTAAAATGTCCATATTACCTGAAGCAATCTACAGATTCAGTGCAATCTCTATCAAAATCTCAATAATATTTTTCACAAAAATAGACCCAAAAAATGCTAAAATTTGTATGGAACCAATAATAGCCAAAGCAATCTCGAGGGAAAAAAAAAAGTTCAAGGTATCACATTCCCTTATTTCATATTATACTACAAAGCTATACTAATCAAGACAGCATGGTATTGGCAGAAAAACAGACAGACAGATCAACGGAACAGAACTGAAAGTCCAGATATAAACTCTCACATATATGGACAATTAATTTATATTAAAGGAGTAAAGAACATACAATGGCTAAAGGACAGTCTCTTCAATAAATGGTGTTGGGAAAACTGGACAGCCACATGCAAAAGAATGAAACTAGATCACTATCTTACACCATATACAAAAAGTTAACTCAAAATGGATTAAAGACTTGAATGTAAGAACTGAAACCATAAAAATCCTAGAAAAAAACATAGACAGCAGTATGCTCTCATCAGCTTTAGCAATATCATTCTAGATATGTCTCTTAAGGCAAGGGAAATGAAAACAAAATACACAAATGGGACTACATCAAACTAAAAAGCTTCTGCACAGCAAAAGAAACCAACAAAACAAAAGGACAACCTACCAAATGGGAGAAGACATTTGCAAATCATATATCTATAAGCAGCCAATATCCAAAACATAAAAGAACTCATACAACTCAACAACAACAAACAACTCAATTAAAAAGTGGGCAGAGGATCATTTTTCCCCAAGAAGAAATAAAGACAGCCAACAGGCACATGAAAAGGTGTTCAACATCACCAATTATTAGAAAAACGCAAGTTAAAACAGCAATGAAATATTATCTTGTTACCAAGCCAGGTCCATTTGCCTAAGGCGCAGCAAGCCAAACGCTGAGACAAAGACTTGCAGCAGAGAAAGGGTTTATTCACGAGGCAGCCAAGCAAAGAGACGGGAGAACAAATCTCAAATCCACCTCCCCAAAGATGAAGGGCTTGGGATACTTCTGGGTAAAGCTGAGGTATAGGGAGTGTGGGGAAAGTAATTGGAGACAAGAAAAACGTGAGGTATCATCATTCTGCACAGGCGCAAGTAAGCTACATGCTTCTCCTCGGGATGCACGTTCTGTAGGTGGAGTTTTGGGCCTTCTGACGTCAAAAGGTCACTGATTGTACATTCATGCATGCCCATCTGGAGGGTTGGTGATCCCACCAGTCCTCACCAGATCAAACTCTTAACTGGACACAGCTGACTCCAAGTTCCTGAAAAACAACTCAGGCAAACATTTTTTAGGCTACCTGATGCTTACGGAACAATTAATGCAAGCTTGATCAGTGAAGCCAGGTTACAGTTCATTATGTATTAAGCAAGTTACAGTTTAATGGATCTAACTGATGACTGCCCTCAGTCTCAATCTCATGTGCATTAGAATGGCTAATTATCAAAAAGACAACAAATAAGTATTGGTGAGAAGTGGAGAAAAGGGAACACTTGTGCACTATTGGTGGGAACGTAAACTGGTGCAGCCACTGTAGAAAACAGTATGGAGATTGCTCAAAAAATTAAGTATATACTTAATTTACTACCATATGATCCAGCTGTTCCACTTCTCCAAATTTATCCAAATATGAAAACACTAATTTGAAAAGATATATTATTGCACTGAACTCTGCAGGCCTGCAAGTCTTGGAGTTGCCAAGCCTTGACACTGAAGAAAGAGCCCAGAGACAGTGACAGAGAGTAGTGATTTATTGGACAGGGGGATCTTACACAAAGGGTCATGGAGCTACACCCCACCATGTGGGGCAGATGCTGGGCAGGACATGACAACAGTCTTTGCTACTCAGGGGAGAAGGAGGCTACCATTTATAGGGGGAATTGATGTCAGGTGGGCTCATCAGTTACCAGGAGCTAATTAAGCCTTATAATTAAGACAACTGGATAGTCATGTGAGTGAAGCAGGGACTGGTCTAGCAGAGGATGTACAGAGAGCAAGAGAACAGGCATCTTGAGTGTAGCCTAACCATACATATATGCACCCCTATGTTCACTGCAGCATTATTTACAAGAGCCGAGATATGGAAACAACCTCACTGCCCATCAACAGATGAATGGATAAAGAAGATGTGGTATATACAAGCAATGGGATACTATTAAGCCATAAAAAAGATGAAATCTTTCCATTTTCAACACGGGTGGACCTTGAAGGTATTATGCTAAGTGAAATGAGCCAGAGAGAGAAAGACAAATACCCTATCAATTCACTCATATGTGGAATATAAAACACAAACAAACAAAAACAAAATAAATGAAAAAAAACAAACCAAACAAAAACAAACATGTAGACACAGAGAACAGAATAGTGGTTACAGAGGGAAAGGGTCAGGGGAGGGCAAAATGGTTAAAGAGGGTCAACTGTATGGTGATATATGGAAACCAGACTTTTGGTGGTGGGCATGCTGTAGTGTATTCAGAAGTCGAATTAAAATGTTGTACACATGAAATTTATATAATGTTATAAATCAATGTTAGTTTGATTTTTTTAAAAAAGAAATAATTAAAAAAGAATATATGTGAAGTCTGTATATAAATAAAAATAAACAATCTCTGAAAGACTTTGTCTAACAACCATCTGTTGTCCTAAATCATTCTTGGTTTATATAATCAAGATACCAAGTATTAACGGTTATCAAAAAAAAATCAACCAGGACAACATTCAACTAAATAACTAGGATTAGCAGAGTGGGATATTTGAAATAAAGATTTTAAAATAATGAAATTAAGTACTTAAATTTTTAAAGCTCTTATTGACAAATATGAGATTAAGAAAACCACACTAATATTAATACTAATAAATACTGAGAGTTTGGATTGTTTCTTAACAATTACATTTCTGCATTCCTGGCAGATCCACTGAAATCCAGAATTACACATTTGACTGCCCACTAGGCATCTCCCCCTAGATACCTCATAACCATCTCAAGTACTGCTGTTTTTCCTCCTAAAGGTGTTTATAATAGTCCTCTTTACGAGTACATTGAATCAACAACCACCCAATTGTTCCAGTCAAAAACTTTTTAGTAAGTCTTAATTCCTCCTTCTTTCACCTGATCCTCTCCATCCCTAAATCAAAGCCATCAGCAAGCAATGCTAGTTACATGTCGGACTGTGTCAATCCAATCCTATTGCTGAAACTCTTTACTGAACCAAGGTCTCCCCTCAGGTCACAACACGCCCACATGCCTTCTCCTGTAAAGACTTCACTTTCTCCTAGGATCCTCAACTTGATGAAAAAGGAGATGATCTGCTCCTTTGCTATCCAGACAGGAACCTCACCACCACTGTGACTTTTCATCACAATTTATCCATGGTCTCTAGCACCACCAGGTCCTTTCCTTTCAATTCCCCTAACACTACTCAAATTCTAACAATTTCCTGAGCCCATTTCAGGGTCCATCTATTCCATGACACCTATTACTAACATTCTCATTCATGCTGACTTCGACCTTCTCTGAACATAATTAAAACACTCAGGCACTTAATTCCTGCACTGCTACTTAACTTATTTCATGTGTATATATCTACTCTCCCTCAAATACAATAGAGTGCTAGTTCCTAGAGGCCAGGAATTATTTACTACAGTGCCTGTCACAATGCTCTATATGCTGTGGGTATTTTATAAATATTAAGTGAATTAAATAATCCTTTATAAAATGTTCCCTGATACTTAGCACAGTGCTTTGCCTATAATAAGCACTGAGTAAATACCCAATGAATAAAAAGTTTTACAAATGTAAAGAGAAGAAAAATATAATCCAAAAAAGATATGATTTCCAAATATAATTTGGAACTTATCAACATGTCAGAATTCTGTTTTAAATTAATTCTGATATTCCAGAGAGACTTTCAGAGGCATTGCATTATTTACTGTGAATTATTCTTGAAGAACAAAGCTTGTTTGATGGTAAGGCTAGAAACAGCTATAAGAGCAAGTATTCCTTAAAAAAGAAAACCTATGTTCTTTGCCAGAGAAGACTAAAGACCAATATTTTTCAAACAAACATAAGGAACATCACTTTCAAATGGGACAAAAGCATTCCTAGTACGGGTATACTCTGCTCCTTAGTGTGTTTAATTTCAAAAATAATATTCACAAATCCCCCAAAAAAAATTCTTTAAAAATTTTAACAACCTGAAACTATAAAATTTGTACCTTTTACACAGACTTCTTTTGGCATGTCAAAAATACTGTCTAATTTTATTAGTTTTCCTTGACTTTTATATTCAAAGTGCACCCAAAATGAGGGGGAGAGGACAGTTTCTTTCCTTAATGAATCATGCACTTACTTCCTGAAACACAGGAGCCTTAAGGGATATGTTACTGGCTTTCAGCAACCCATGAACTTTGAGACTTTGGGCCAGAAATCAGAAACTTCCCTACGGAGTAAAATTCTTTTTTATCACTTTCACTTGCTGATTTCTTATTCTTTATGTTGGCAAAAAGACAAACTGCAAACTGGACAGTCAGTGACAAATAGATATCAAAGGACTACATTTTAAAAGTCTTTTATACGTTTCATATCTTGTCTTTTTATGCAATGGTAATATTTTAAAATGTAATAAACATAAATTCGCCAGCTTTTCCTACAACATAAATGTTTCTCTGTTAAAAAATAAAGCACATTTTGTGGAGAAATTGGAGCCTTCATACACTGCCTGTGGAGATGTTGAAATGGTGCAGAGGCTTTTGAAAACAGTTTGGCAGTTCTTCAAAAAGTTAAATATAGACTTACCATATGACCCAGAAATTCCATTATCTGGTCTTCATATATATACTCAAGCCCCATAATGGCTACTCACTTAACTTAAAAACACTATCTTCACATTTTGTAAGTTTAGCACATCAAAAATATTGCAGTATGTGTCGAAAATGGAACATGCCTGTGTGTACTCTAGTTTCTAAGGCAGTACAAGTTATAAAATTATCCAAAGAGATAAGCCAAGCTCTCAAAAGAAAAGAGTTCTCCTTATCATTAGACTGAGAATAAATTGTCAATACAGGCAAGAGGCTTGATTTACTGATTGTTAAAAGATATTATCTCAGACTGTTGGAAAGTTAGCATGACCTCTAAGTTCTGATCTGATGTCTCCCTTCCTTCTGGGCTTGCAGATCCTGAAAACAGGGCCCAGGTGGCTCTAATCTCCTCCAGGAAGTCTTCAAACTTTGACCACCTTCAATTCTGAGTTGATAGCATTCTTTTGGCAATTAATCACATACAGCCTCGTGATAAACCTTATATTATTTAATTTTTCATGTGTTTCTATAATGCCTCCCCAATTTGACACTTTTTGAGAAAATAACTAAGTATTATACCTCTTTGTTAGTATCACAGCGTGAAACACAGTGTTCTATATATCTGATATATATATAACATGTATTTATTTAATTAACTATATTATATAAAAGTTATTTTGCTATTCTTACCTACAGTAGTAATTTTGCAATACAGTATACTAAAAAATCAGTCTCTCAGAAAAAAAGAAGTCTGAGAAAAATAAAAGATAGGGAACTACCATTTTTGAATGACTGACAGCATGGCACTGGTTAGCTCTTTCATACATTACCATGTTTCATCACCAGTTAAGCAAGATTCACTCGGAAAAGTGAGTTCAAGAAATATGAAACTGAGTTGTCACTATAAATGCTTTCAGATATTACTTCATACACAAAAATAGCATGTTTCTAAAAGAAACAGTGTTGTAGTATAATGCAAAAAGGACTGGAAGATAAGGATGATGATAACATATTTAAACAGCATGTAACATTCACTTTGTAATCCCTAAACGCCAAGCAAGGTGCTAAACATTTCACATCTGTTATCTCCATTCTAATTCTGACTAGAACTTCCTCGCTACACAAACGAGTGGTACCAGTTCTCTGAACCTTATTTTCCGCATTTGTAAAATAGAAATGATGTTTAAGTTACCTCTCACATGGTTGTTGTGGGGATCAAGTAAGAGGAGGCAAGGAAAAGTGTGAAAAGTGTTGAAAAATCGATCAAGCATTACAAAAATTCAATTGATAGCAGTATTATTAAGAAAAACAGGGGCTTCCCTGGTGGTGCAGTGGTTGAGAATCCGCCTGCCAATGCAGGGGACACCGGTTCAAGCCCTGGTCCGGGAAGATCCCAAATGCAGTGGAGCGACTAAGCCCGGGTGCCACAACTACTGAGCCTGCACTCCAGAGCCCGCGAGCCGCAACCACTGAGCCCACGTGCCACAACTACTGAAGCCTGCACGCCTAGGGCATGTGCTCCACAATAAGAGAAGCCACTGCAATGAGAAGCCCCCGCTCGCTGCAACTAGAGAAAGCCAGCACGCAGCAACGAAGACCCAACCCAGCCAAAATTAAATAAAATAAACAAATTAAAAAAAAATTTTTAATTAAAAGAAAAACAACTTCTAAAGCAATTATTTAAAAAGTAGCCAGAGGTGCCTTCCCTGGTGGCGCAGTGGGTGAGAGTCCACCTGCCGATGCAGGGGACACAGATTTGTGCCCCAGTCTGGGAAGATCCCACATGCTGCAGAGCGGCTGGGCGTGTGAGCCATGGCCACTGAGCCTGCGTGTCCGGAGCCTGGGCTCCGCAACGGGAGAGGCCACAACAGTGAGAGGCCCGCGTACCGAAAAAAAAAAAAAAAAGTAGTCAGAGGACTTTCCTATATTTCATTAGAGTCACCCAGTCACACCTACTCACAGTCCATCAAAACACAGTGTGTACCAGATTGTGTCTAATTCCCTGTGAATCATTTCAGGCAGGCATGTATCCCTATCACCATCAACAATATAAACAAGCTGCACTTTATCTCTGAATATTTTTGGAATTCAATTTAAAAGAAAAAAAGTTCAACATCTAATAACATTTTTATGATTAACTCAGATTTCTTGCCAAATGTACTCTTAACACGGTGATGTAAGAGGAATAAAATGCAATATATTATGATGAACCTGAATTTCTTTGATTTTTGTTCTCCATTCTAAACTCACTTGTTTTTACTAAAATGTCACATAAACCAAAAGTATTTACAACAAACATCACATCAAGAGTTAACCATACTTAACTGACAAAGCAAAATCTTTAGTTCTAGAGAGGAAGTTCTTGTTCCAGTAATTTCATCTTTTTCAGGTAGAAAAGAAATAAGAATATAAATACTAAGATTACAAAAGCAAAGTTAGTGAGGCAGTGTAACATGACACTCAGCCCCCATCCTTCAGTAGGTATATATGCTTGAGATATATTTATATGATGGCTCCAAAGTATTTAAATTCAAGAATTACCAAACCATGTGGCTACCACATTTTAACTAATGCTAAAAACCTGCTAAAAACCAAGCTTCCTATTTTACAAGTTTCATTACCTAATAGCATTTCCACTAATTGTTTTGGTTTTTTTAAAGATTTTCTTTTTGATGTGGACCATTTTTTAAAGTCTTTATTGAATTTGTTACAATGTTGCTTCTGTTTTATGTTTTGGTTTTTTGCCCCTGACGTATGTGGGATCTTAGTTCCCCAACCAGGGATCAAATCCACACGCTCCACATTGGAAGGTGAAGTCTTAACCACTGGACCGCCAGGGAATTGTTTTAAAAGCTTACACATCCAAATATCTTGCAAATTATAATACTTTACATTTTTTCAAATAAAAGCAATTAAAATCCAAAAATTGTTTTTTATTTAACTACCTGTCTTTTACACTTCTTTACAGTAACCAGACACTAAACACAGGGCTCTATAGATAACTCATTTGTTTTCCAGCAGATGGCATCTATTAGTGGCTATGTTCATCTGACATTAAATATCCTCTACAACCCACAATCCTATGCAAAACTGTGGATTTTTGCCTCTCATGTCCTTATCAACACAATTTTTGAAAATTAAGTGAGGTAAAATGAAAATATCTTTATTTGCATTGTAGCTTTGGGGAAAAGAGCAGAGAAATTGAATTAATCATAGGAAAATTTCCTAAAATAAAAGTTATAGGTCCTGTAATATACATTAAAATATCAGTTTACCAAATATAAACCCAAATGAATTGCTGCTGTGTATCCAATTACATTTTATGAAAATTCAAATATTGTAAATAAATAACATAGACAATACGCCAATATATAATATTAATGTACTTTTAGGGATAATGAAAATGATACTTTTAGTTTGCATATACAGGGATCAAAGCCAGGATGTTACACATTCTTCAGAGAAAAGTCTTCGGTGAGATCTCCTAAAACATTAGCATTTGTCATAATTGATTCCGTTACTTGAGAAAGTGAATTGCTATGCCTTTCTGCAGATTTAGAATAAAGGAAGTGAGTTCAAAACACTGATAGGATAGTTTGAAATCAGGAATTGTGATACCTCCAATTTTGTTCTTTTTTTCTCAGGATTGCTTTTGCTACTCGGGGTCTTTTGTGTTTCCACACAAATTTTAGGATTGTTTCTTTTATTTCTGTGAAGAATTCCTTTGGTATTTTGATGGGGATTGTGTTGAATCTCTAGATGGCTTTGGGTGGTATGGTCATTTTAACAATATTAATTCCTGTGATCCATGAAGAAGGGATGCCTTTCCCTTTGTATTTTCCTCAATTGCTTTCAGCAAAGTCTTGCAGTTTTCATCTTCCAGATCTTTTATTTTTCTGGTAAATTTATTCCTAAATATTTTATTGTTTTTGATGCTATTGTGAATGGGATAGTTTTCTTTATTTCTTATTCCAATGCTTCCTCATTAATGTAAAGGAATGCCACAGATTTCTATAAGTTAATTTTGTAACCTGCTACTTTACTAAAATCATCAATTAATTACAACAATGTTTTGATTCACTCTTTGGGATTTCCTTATATATTGGGATATAAAAGATCATAGCATCAGAAAGCCATAGTAATAAAAAGCAATGTGGCATTGGCACCAAAATAGACAACTAGACCAATGGAACAGAATAGAGGGTCCAGAATTAAAACATGGCCTTTATGGTCAGCTAATATTCAACAAGGGAACCAAGAACCCAGTGGGGAAAAGACAGTCTCTTCAATGGGGAAAAGATAGTCTCTTCAACAAATGGTGCTGGGAAAAATGGAGAAATACATGCAGAACAATGAAATTAGACCCATTTCTCACACTATTCATAAAAATTAACTCAAAATGGATCAAAAACTTAAACATAAGACCTAATACCATAAAACTCCTAAAGAAAACACAGAGAAGAAGCCCAAATATATTGGTCTTGCCAATGATATTTTGGATATGACATCAAAAGCACAATCAATACAAATAAAAATCAACAACTGGGAATACATCAAACTCAAAAGCTTCTGCACTGCAAAATAAATAATTAACAAAATGCAATGGCTGCCTACAGACTTGGAGGAAATTTTTTCAAGCCATATATCAGATAAGGGGTTAATATTCAAAATATATAAAGAACTAACACAACTTTTTTTTGAATTTTATTTTACTTATATTTTTATACAGCAGGTTCTTACTAGTTATCCATTTTATACATATTAGTGTATATATGTCAATCCCACTCTCCCCATTCATCACACCACCACCAGCACCACACCCTGCCATTAACCCCCCTTGGTGCCCATACATTTGTTCTCTATGTCTGTGTCTCAATTTCTGACCTGCAAATCAGTTCATCTGTACCACTTTTCTAGGTTCCACATATATGCGTTAATATACGATATTTGTTTTTCTCTTTCTCACTTACTTCACTCTGTATGACAGTCTCTAGATCCATCCACATCTCTAAAAATGACCCAATTTCACTCCTTTTTATGTCTGAGTAATATTCCATTGTATATATGTACCACATCTTTATCCATTCGTCTGTTGATGGACATTTAGGTTGCTTCCATGACCTGGCTATTCTAAATAGTGTGGCAATGAACGTAGGATTGCATGTGTCTTTTTGAATTATGGTTTTCTGGATATATGCCCAGCAGTGGGATTGCTGGGTCATATGGTAATTCTATTTTTAGTTTTTTAAGGAACCTCCATACTGTTGTCCATAGTGACTGTATCAATTTACATTCCCACCAACAGTGCAAGAGGGTTCCCTTTTCTACACACCCTCTCCAGCATTTATTGTTTGTAGATTTTTTGATGATGGCTATTTAACTGGTGTGAGGTGATACCTCATTGTAGTTTTGATTTGCATTTATCTAATAATTAATGATGTTGAGCAGCTTTTCATGTGCTTCTTGCCATCTGTCTTGTCTTCTTTGGAGAAATGTCTATTGAGGTCTTCTGCCCATTTATGGATTGGGTTGTTTGTTTTTTTAATATCGAGCTGCATGAGCTGTTTATATATTTTGGAAATTAATCCTTTGTCCACTGAATCATTTGCAAATATTTTCTCCCATTCTGAGGGCTGTCTTTTCATCTCGTTTGCAGTTTCCTTTACTTTGCAAAAGCTCATTAAGTTTCATTAGGTCCCGTTTATTTTTGTTTTTACTTCTAGGAGGTGGGTCAAAAAAGGTCTTGCTGTGATTTATGTGAAACAGTGTTCCTCCCACGTTTTCCTCTAAGAGTTTCATAGTGTCCAGTCTTACATTTAGGTCTCTAATCATTTTGAGTTTATTTTTGTGTATGGTGTTAGGGAGTGTTCTAATTTCATTCTTTTACATGTAGCTGTCCAGTTTTCCCAGCATCACTTATTGAAGAGGCTGTCTTTTCTCCATTGTATATCCTTGCCTCCATTGTCATAGATTAGTTGACCATAGGTGCGTGGATTTATCTCAGGGCTTTCTATCCTATTCCATGACCTATATTTCTATTTTTATGCCAGTACCATATTGTCTTGATGACTGTAGCTTTGTAGTATTGTCTGAAGTAAGGGAGTCTGATTTCTCCAGCTCGGTTTTTTCCCTCAAGACTGCTTTGGCTATTCGGGGTCTTTTCTGTCTCCATACAAATTTGAAGATTTTTTGTTCTAATTCTGTAAAAAATGCCATTGGTAGTTTGATAGGGATTGCTCTGAATCTGTAGATAGCTTTGGGTAGCATAGTCATTTTCACAATGTTGATTCTTCCAATCCAGGAACATGGTATATCTCTCTATCTGTTTGTATCATCTTTAATTTCTTTCAGCAGTGTCTTACAGTTTTGTGCATAAAGTTCTTTTGTATCCCTACATAGGCTTATTCCTGGTATTTTATTCTGTTTTGCTGCAGTGGTAAATGGGAGTGTTTCCTTGATTTCTCTTTCAGATTTTTCATTATTAGTGTATAAGAATGCAAGAGATTTCTGTGCATTAATTTTTTATCTTGCAACTTTACCAAATTCACTGATTAACTCTAATAGCTTTCAGGTGCCATCTTTAGGATTCTCTATGTATAGTATCATGTCATCTGCAAACAGTGACAGTTTACTTCTTTTCCAATTTGGATTCCTTTTATTTCTTTTTCATCTCTGATTGCCATTGCTAGGAATTCCAAAACTATGTTGAATAATAGT
>NW_020174922.1:3376796-3385685 GCF_003031525.2 Neophocaena asiaeorientalis asiaeorientalis | reverse complement strand
TCTTGCTGTGATTTATGTGAAACAGTGTTCCTCCTACGTTTTCCTCTAAGAGTTTCATAGTGTCCAGTCTTACATTTAGGTCTCTAATCATTTTGAGTTTATTTTTGTGTATGGTGTTAGGGAGTGTTCTAATTTCATTCTTTTACATGTAGCTGTCCAGTTTTCCCAGCATCACTTATTGAAGAGGCTGTCTTTTCTCCATTGTATATCCTTGCCTCCATTGTCATAGATTAGTTGACCATAGGTGCGTGGATTTATCTCAGGGCTTTCTATCCTATTCCATGACCTATATTTCTATTTTTATGCCAGTACCATATTGTCTTGATGACTGTAGCTTTGTAGTATTGTCTGAAGTAAGGGAGTCTGATTTCTCCAGCTCGGTTTTTTCCCTCAAGACTGCTTTGGCTATTCGGGGTCTTTTCTGTCTCCATACAAATTTGAAGATTTTTTGTTCTAATTCTGTAAAAAATGCCATTGGTAGTTTGATAGGGATTGCTCTGAATCTGTAGATAGCTTTGGGTAGCATAGTCATTTTCACAATGTTGATTCTTCCAATCCAGGAACATGGTATATCTCTCTATCTGTTTGTATCATCTTTAATTTCTTTCAGCAGTGTCTTACAGTTTTGTGCATAAAGTTCTTTTGTATCCCTACATAGGCTTATTCCTGGTATTTTATTCTGTTTTGCTGCAGTGGTAAATGGGAGTGTTTCCTTGATTTCTCTTTCAGATTTTTCATTATTAGTGTATAAGAATGCAAGAGATTTCTGTGCATTAATTTTTTATCTTGCAACTTTACCAAATTCACTGATTAACTCTAATAGCTTTCAGGTGCCATCTTTAGGATTCTCTATGTATAGTATCATGTCATCTGCAAACAGTGACAGTTTACTTCTTTTCCAATTTGGATTCCTTTTATTTCTTTTTCATCTCTGATTGCCATTGCTAGGAATTCCAAAACTATGTTGAATAATAGTGGAGAGAGAGGACATCCTTGTCTTGTTCCTGATCTTAGAGGAAATCCTTTCAGTTTTTCACCATTGAGAATGATGTTTGCTGTGGGTTGTCATATATGGCCTTTATTATGTTGAGGTAAGTTCCCTCTATGTCCACTTTCCAGAGAGTTTTTATCATAAATCAGTGTTGAATTTTTTCAAAAGGTTTTTCTGCATCTATTGAGATGATCATATGGTTTTTATTCTTCAATTTCTTAATATGGTTTACCACTTTGATTGATTTGAGTATATTGAAGAATACTTGCAACCCTGGGATAAATCCCACTTGA
The DNA here is from genome assembly GCF_003031525.2 of Neophocaena asiaeorientalis asiaeorientalis. Taxonomy (NCBI): domain Eukaryota; kingdom Metazoa; phylum Chordata; class Mammalia; order Artiodactyla; family Phocoenidae; genus Neophocaena; species Neophocaena asiaeorientalis. The sequence continues at coordinate 3,384,401 of NW_020174922.1, read as the reverse complement.
TCATGGTATGTGATTCTTTTAATGTGCTGTTGGATTCTGTTTGCTAGTATTTTGTTGAGGATTTTTGCATCTCTAATCATCAGTGATATTGGTCTGTAATTTTCATTTTTTGTGACATCTTTGTCTAGTTTTGGTATCAGGGTTATGGTGGCCTCATAGAATGAGTTTGTGAACGTCCCTTCCTCTGCAATTTTTTGGAAGAGTTTGAGAAGGACAGGTATTAGCTCTTCTCTAAATGTTGATAGAATTCACCTGTGACGCCATCTGGTCCTGGACTTTTGTTTGTTGGAAGATTTTTAATCACAGTTTCAATTTCATTACTTGTGATTGGTCTGTGCATATTTTCTATTTCTTCCTGGTTCAGTCTTGGAAGATGATACCTTTCTAAGAATTTGTCCATTTCTTCCAGGTTGTCCATTTTATTGGCATAGAGGTGCTTGTAGTAGTCTCTTAGGCTGCTTTGTATTTCTGCACTGTCTGTTGTAACTTCTTTTTCATTTCTCATTTTATTGATTTGAGTCCTCTCCCTCTTTTTCTTGATGAGTCTGGCCAATGGTTTATCAATTTCATTTATCTTCTCAAAGAACCAGCTTTTAGTTTTATTGATTTTGCTATTGTTTTCTTTGTTTCTATTTCATTTATTTCTGCTCTGATCTTTATGATTTCTTTCCTTCTGCTAACGTTGGGTTTTGTTTCTTCTTCTTTCTCTAGTTCCTTTAGGTGTAAGGTTGGATTGTTTACTTGAGATTTTTCTTGTTTCTTAAGGTAAGCTTGTATTGCTATAAACCTCCCTCTTAGAACTGCTTTTGCTGCATCTCATAGGTTTTGGATCGTCGTGTTTTCATTGTCATTTGTCTCTAGGTATTTTTTGATTTCCTCTTTGATTTCTTCAGTCATCTCTTGGTTATTTAGTAATCTATGGCTTAGCCTCCATATGTTTGTGCTTTTTTACACTTTTTTCCCTGTAATTGATTTCTAATCTCACAGTGTTGTGGTCAAAAAAGATGCTTGTATGATTTCAATCCACTTAGAGAAGTTCCTTTAGCATTTGTTGTAGAGCTGGTTTGGTGGTGCTGAATTCTCTTAGCTTTTGCTTGTCTGTAAATCTTTTGATTTCTCCATTGAATCTGAATGAGATCCTTGCCAGGTAGAGTAATCTTGGTTGTAGGTTTTTCTCTTCCATCACTTTAAATATGTCATGCCACTCCTTTCTAGCTTGTAGAGTTTCTGCTGAGAAATCAGCTGTTAACCTTATGGAAGTTCCCTTGTATGTTATTTGTCATTTTTCCCTTGTTTCTTTCAATAATTTTTCTTTGTCTTTAATTTTTGACAATTTGATTACTATGTGTCTCGGCGTGTTTCTCCTTGGGTTTATTCTGTATGGGACTCTCTGCACTTCTTGGACTTGGGTGGCTATTTCCTTTCCCATGTTAGAGAAGTTTTTGGCTATAATCTCTTCAAATATTTTCTCTGGTCGTTTCTCTCTCTCTTCTCCTTCTGGGACCCCGATAATGTGAATGTTGTTGCGTTTAATGTTGTCCCAGAGGTCTCTTAGGCTTTATTCATTTCTTTTCATCCTTTTTTTTTTATTCTGTTCCACAGCAGTGAATTCCACCATTCTGTCTTCCAGGTCACTTATCCGTTCTTCTACCTCAGTTGTTCTTCTATTGATTCCTTCTAGTGTATTTTTCATTTCAGGTATTGTATTGCTCGTCTGTTTGTTTGTTCTTTAATTCTTCTAGGTCTTTGTTAAACATTTCTTGCATCTTCTCCATCTTTGCCTCCATTCTTTTTCCGAGGTCCTGAATCATCTTCACTATCATTCTTCTGAATTCTTTTTCTGGAAGGTTGCCTATCTCCACTTCATTTAGTTGTTTTTCTGGGGTTTTATCTTGTTCCTTCATCTGGTACATAGTCCTCTGCCTTTTTATCTTGTCTATCTCTCTGTGAATGTGGTTTGTGTTCCACAGGCTGCAGGATTGTAGATCCTCTTGCTTCTGCTGTATGCCCTCTGGTGGATGAGGCAATCTAAAAGGCTTATGCAAGTTTCCTGATCTGAGGGGCTGGTGGTGGGTAGAGCTGGCTGTTGCTCTGGTGGGCAGAGCTCAGTAAAACTTTAATCCGCTTGTCTGCTGATGGGTGGGGCTGCCTTCCCTCCCTGTTGGCTGTTTGGCCCGAGGCAGGCCCAGCACTGGAGACTACCCGGGCTCTTTGGTGGGGCTAATGGCGGTCTCTGGGAGGGCTCATGCCAAGGAGTACTCCCCAGAATTTCTGCTTCCAGTGTCCTTGTCCTCACTGTGAGACACAACCAGCCCCACCTCTGCAGGAGACCCTCCAACTCTAGGAGATAGGTCTGATTCAGGCCCCTATGAGGTCACTGCTCCTTCCCCTGGGACCCTATGTGCACACTACTTTGATTTTATTGTGATTGCGCCCCTCCTGCCGCCTCATTGTGGCTTCTCCTTTGTCTTTGGGTATGGAGTATCTTTTTTGGTGAGTTCCAGTGTCTTCCTGTTGATGACTGTTCAGCAGTTAATGTGATTTCGGCGCTCTCACAAGAGGGAGTGAGAGCACGTCCTTCTACTCCACCACCTTGAACCAATCGCGAACTAACACAATTTAATTAAAAAATGATTTTAAAATGGGCAGGAGGGACCTTCAAGATGGCAGAGGAGTAAGATGTGGAGATCACCTTCCTCCCTAAAAATACATCAAAAATACATCTACATGTGGAACAACTCCTACAGAACACCTAATAAACCCTGGCAGAAGACCTCAGCCTTCCCAGAAGGCAAGAAAATCCGCACATACCTGGGTAGGGCAAAAGAAAAAAGAAAACACAAAGAGAAGATAATAGGGATGGGACCTGCACCTCTGGGAGGGAGCTGTGAAGGAGGAAATGTTTCCACACGCTAGGAACCTCTTCACTGGCAGAGACGGGGGGTGGGCGGGGGGGGGAAGCTTCAGAGCCACAGAGGAAAGTGCAGCAACGGGGGTGCAGAGGGCAAAGTGGAGAGATTCCCGCACAGAGGATCAGTGCCGACCGGCACTCACCAGCCCAAGAGGCTTGTCTGCGCATCTGCCGGGGTGGGTAGGGGCTGAGAGCTGAGGCTCAGGCTTCGGAGGTCAGATCCCAGGGAGAGGACTGGGGTTGGCTGTGTGAAGACAGCCTGAGGGGGTTAGTGAGCCACAGCTAGCCGGTAGGGAGACGAGGAAAAAGTCTTGACCTGCCAAAGAGGCAAGAGACCATTGTTTCAGGGTGCCCAAGGAGACGGGATTCCTTTCCCATGTGCCCACATAAGGCAGAGCACTGCCTAAGCAAGCTCCAGAGATGGGTGCGAACCACGGCTATCAGCTAAGACCCTAGAGACGTGTATGAAACCGATAATGCCGCTGCTACCGCTACCAAGAATCCTGTGTGCAAGCACAGGTCACTATCCACACCACCCCCCCACCCCGGGAGCCTGTGCAGCCTGCCACTGCCAGGGTCCCATGATCCAGGGACAACTTCCCTAGGAGAACACGAGGGGCACATCAGGCTGCTGCAACATCACGCTAGCGTCTGCCAACACCCTGCATTCCAATTATGACTACTGTACCCCTCCCTCTCCCCGGCCTGAGTGAGCAAGAGCTCCTTAATCAGCCACTGCTTTAACCCCCTCTTGTCTCAGCAAGGAACAGATGCCTGACGGCAACCTACATGCAGAGGCAGGGCCAAATCCAAAGCTGAACCCCAGGAGCTGTGTGACCAAAGAAAGAGAAAGGGATATTTCTCCATGCAGCCTCAGGAGCAGCGGATTAAATCCCCACAGTCAACTTGATGTACCCTCCATCTGTGGAATACATTAATAGACAACAAATCATCCCAAAATTGAGGTGGAGGATTTTGGGTACAACTGTAGATGTGGGGTTTGTTGTCAGCAACTGATTTGTTTCTGACTTTTATGTTTATCATAATTTAGTTTTTAGCGCTTGTTATCATTGGTGGATTTTCTTATTTGTTTGGTTGTTCTTTTTTTTATTTTTGTTTTATCTTTATTTTATTTTTTTATTTTTTTGCAGTACGTGGGTCCCTCGCTGTTGCGGCCTCTCCATTGCGGAGCACAGGCTCGGGACACACAGGCTCAGTGGCCATGGCTCACGGGCCCAGCCGCTCCGTGGCATGTGGGATCCTCCCAGACCGGGGCACGAACCCGCGTCCCCTGCATCGGCAGGCGGACTCTCAACCACTGCGCTACCAGAGAAGCCCTGTTTTTGTTTTATTTTAATAATTTTTTTTCTTTCTTTTCTTCTACCTTGTCTTCTGAGCCATGTGGCTTACAGGGTGTTGGTGCTACGACCTGGTGTCAGGCCTGACCCTCCAAGGTGGGAGAGCCGAGAGCAAGACGTTGGACCACCAGACACCTCCTGGCCCCACACAATATCAATTGGCAAGAATTCTCCGAGACATCTCCAACTCAATGCTAAGACCCAGATCCACCCAACGGCCAGCAAGCTCCAGTGCTGGACAACCCATTCCAAACCACTAGCAAGACAGGAACACAACGCCTCCCATTAGCAGAGAGGCTGCCTAAAATCATAATAAGTCCACATATACCCCAAAACACACCACCAGACATGGTCTTTCCCACAAGAAAGACAAGATCCAGCCCCACCCAACAAAACACAGGCACCAGTCCCCTCCACCAGGAAGCCTACACAAGCCACTGAAACAACCTCAGTCACTGGGGGCAGACACCAAAAACAACGGGAACTACAAGTCAGCAGCCTGCAAAAAGGAGACCCCAAACACAGTAAGTTAAACAAAATGAGAAGACACAGAAATATGCAGCAGATGAAGGAGCAAGGTAAAAACCCACCAGACCAAACAAAAGAAGAGGAAATAGGCAGTCTACCTGAAAAAGAATTCAGAGAAATGATAGTAAAGGTGACCTAAAATCTTGCAAATAGAATGGAGAAAATACAAGAAACGTTTAACAAGGACCTATAAGAACTAAAGAACAAACAAAAGATGAAAAACAAAATAAATGAAATTTAAAATTCTCTAGAAGGAATCAATAGCAGTATAACTGAGGAAGAAGAATGGATAAGTGATCTGGAAGATAAAATAGTGGAAATAACTGCAGCAGAGCCGAATAAAGAAAAAAGAATGAAAAGAACTGAGGACAGCCTCAGAGACCTCTGGGACAACATTAAACACCCCAACATTCGAATCATAGGGGTCCCAGAAGAATAAGAGAAAAAGAAAGGGTCTGAGAAAATATTTAAAGAGATTATAGTTGAAAACTTCCCTAACATGGGAAAGGAAATAGTCAATCAAGTCCAGGAAGTGCGGAGAGGTCCATACAGGGTAAATCCAAAGAGAAACACAACAAGACACATACTAATCAAACTATCAAAAATTAAATACAAAGAAAAACAATTAAGCAGCAAGAGAAAAGCAACAAATAACATACAAGGGAATTCCCATAAAGTTAACAGCTGATCTTTCAGCAGAAACTCTGCAAGCCAGAAGGGAGTGGCAGGAAATGTTCAAAGTGATGAAAGGGAGAAACCTACAACCAAGATTACTCTACCTGGCAAGGTACTCATTCACATTCGACAGAAAAATTAAAACCTTTACAGACAAGCAAAAGTTAAGAGAATTCAGCACCATCAAGCCAGCTATACAACAAATGCTAAGGGAACTTCTCTAGGCAGGAAACACAAGAGAAGGAAAAGACCTACAAAAACAAACCCAAAACAATTATGAAAATGGTAATAGGAACATACCTATAGACAAGTACCTTAAATGTAAATGGATTAAATGCTCCAACCAAAAGACATAGACTGGCTGAATGGATACAAGAACAAGACCCGTACACATGCTGTCTACAAGAGACCCACTTCAGACCTAGGGACACATACAGACTGAAAATGAGGGGATGGAAAAAGATATTCCATGCAAATGGAAATCAAAAGAAAGCTGGAGTGGCAATTCTCATATCAGACAAAATAGACTTTAAAATAAAGACTATTACAAGAGACAAAGAAGGACACTACGTAATAATCAAGGGATCAATCCAGGAAGAAGATATAACAATTGTAAATATTTATGTACCCAACATAGGAGCACCTCAATACATAAGGCAAATGCTAACAGCCATAAAAGGGGAAATCACCAGTAAAACAATAATAGTAGGGGACTTTAACACCCCACTTTCACCAATGGACAGGTCGTCCAAAATTAAAATAAATAAGAAAACACAAGCTTTAACTGACACATTAGACAAGATGGACTTAAATGATATTTATAGGACATTCCATCCAAAATCAACAGAATACACTTTCTTCTCAAGTGCTCATGGAACATTCTCCAGGATAGATCATATCTTGGGTCACAAATCAAGCCTTGGTAAATTTAAGAAAATTGAAATCATATCAAGTATCTTTTCCGACCACAATACTACGAGACTATATATCAATTACAGGAAAAAAAACTGTAAAAAATAGAAACACATGGAGTTTACACAAAAATCTGAAAGAGAAATTAAGGGAACACTCCCATTTACCACTGCAACAAAAAGAATAAAATACCTAGGAATAAACCTACCTAAGGAGACAAAAGACCTGTATGTAGAAAACTATAAGACACTGATGAAAGAAATTAAACATGATACAAACAGATAGAGAGATATACCATGTTCTTGGATTGGAAGAATCAACATTGTGAAAACGACTATACTACCCAAAGCAATCTACAGATTCAACGCAATCCCTATCAAACTACCAATGGCAGTTTTTACAGAACTAGAACAAAAAATTTCACAATGTGTATGGAAACACAAAAGACCCCGAATAGCCAAAGCAATTCTGAGAAAGAAAAACGTAGCTGGAGGAAACGTAGCTCCCTTACTTCAGACTATTCTACAAAGCTACAGTAATAAAGATAGTATGGTACTTGCATAAAAACAGAAATATAGATCAATGGAACAGGATAGGAAGCCCAGAGATAAAACCATGCACATACGGTCACCTTATCTTTGACAAAGGAGGCAAGTATATACCATGGAGAAAAGGCAGCCTCTTCAGGAAGTGGTGCTGGGAAAACTGGACAGCTACATGTAAAAGAATAAACTTAGAACACTCCCTAACACCATACACAAAAATAAACTCAAAATGGATTAAAGACGTAAATGTAAGTCCAGACACTATCAAACTCTTAGAGGAAAACATAGGCAGAACACTCTATGACATAAATCACAGCAAGATCCTTTTTGACGCACCTCCTAGAGAAAAGGAAATAAAAACAAGAATAAACAAATGGGACCTAAGGAAACTTAAAAGCTTTTGCACAGCAAAGGAAACCATAAACAAGGCGAAAATTCAACCCTCAGAATGGGAGAAAATATTTGCAAATGAATCAATGGACAGAGGATTAATCTCCAAAATATACAAGCAGCTCATGCAGCTCAACATCAAAAAAACAAACAACCCAATCCAAAAATGGGCGGAAGACCTAAATAGACATTTCTCCAAAGAAGATATACAGATTGCCAACAAACACATGAAAGGATGCTCAACATCACTAATCATTAGAGAAAGGCAAATCAAAACTACAGTGAG
>NW_020174922.1:3288676-3376487 GCF_003031525.2 Neophocaena asiaeorientalis asiaeorientalis | reverse complement strand
AAAAAAAAAAAAAAAAAAAAAAATCTACAAACTATAAATGCTGGGAGGGTATGGAGAAACGGGAACCCTCTTGCACTGTTGGTAGGAATGTAAACTGATACAGCCACTACGGAGAAAAGTGTGGAACTAAAAACAGAACTACCATACGATCCAGCTATCCTACTATCGGGCATATACCCTGAGAAAACCATAATTCAAAAAGAGACATGTACCACAATGTTCACTGCACCACTATTTACAGTAGCCAGGACACGGAAGCAACCTAAGTGTCCATCAACAGATGAATGGATAAAGAAGATGTGGCACATATATACAATGGAATATTACTCAGCCATAAAAATAAACGAAATCAAGTTATTTGTAGTGAGGTGGATGGAACTAGAGCCTATCATAGAGAGTAAAGTAAGTCAGAAAGAGAAAAATACCATATGCTAACACACATATATGGAATATTAAAAAAAATGGTTCTGATGTACCTAGGGGCAGGACAGGAATAAAGACGCAGACATAGAGAATGGACTTGAGGACATGGGGAGGGGGAAGGGTAAGCTGAGATGAAGTGAGAGAGTTAAACTGACATATATACACTACCAAATGTAAAATAGATAGCTCGTGGGAAGCAGCCACACAGCACAGGGAGATCAGCTCCATGCTTTGTGACCACCTAGAGGGGTGAGATAGGCAGTGTGGGAGGGAGACACAAGAGGGAGGGGATATGGGGATATATGTATATGTGTAACTCACTTACTTTGTTATACAGCAGAAACTAACACAATATTGTGAAGCAACTGTACTCCAATAAAGATGTTAAAATAATAAAATAAAATAAAAATGGGCAGAAGGACTAAATATGGTCAACAGACCCATAAGAAGATGTTCAACATCACTAATCATCAGGGAAATGCAAAACCACAATGGGATATCACCTCACACCTGTTACGATGGCTATCATCAAGAAGACAAGAGACAACAGGTGCTGGTGAGGCTGTGGTGAAAAAGAAACCCTTATACAATATTGGGGAGAATGTAAATTAGTCCAACCACTCAGGAAAACAATATGAAAGTTCCTCCAAAAATTAAAAATAGACCTACCGTACGATCCAGGAGTTCCACGTCTCAAAATATACCCAAAGGAAATAAAAACAGTAATTCAATGAGATATATACACTCCCATGTTTACTACAGCACTAGTCACAATAGCCAAAATATGGAAACAACCCAAATGCCCATCAACAAATAAGTGGGTAAAAAACATGTATATCACAATGTAATATTTTTCACCCATGAAAAATGAGTACATCCTGCCATTTGTGACAACATGAATGAACCTTGAGCACACTACATTAAGCAATATAGGCCAGACAGAGAAAGACAAGTACCATATGATAGCACTGATGTGCGAAATCTAAAAAACCAAACAGGTTAAATGTACAAAGTTGTAACAACTACTAAAATAAACATAGAGATCTCATTGACAATGAGATGGTACTATAAGTATGTGATGTAATAAATATCATTACAATGGCAACCATATTACAATATGTTAATGTATCAAAGTTATACAATGTATATGTTAAATTTACACATTATGTGTCAAATTTATACAATTAAAAAAACAGATAGGAATTGAAGAAGTTGGAAGACTCACACTACCTGATTTCACGATGTACCAAAAACCTAAAGAAATCAAATCAGGGTGGTACTGAAAAAAGAACAGACACATAAATAAATGAAATAGATGAGAAAGTCTAAAAACAGACACACAAATACAATCAACTGATTCCCGAGAAAGGTGCAAAGGCAATTCAATAGATAAAGGATAGTCTTTAAACAAATAGTACTGGAACATGGACATCCACATGCAAAAAAAAGGACACTAACCCACACCTCACACCTTTATAAAAATTAACTCAAAATGGATCATAGATCTATACATAAAACCTAAAATTATACAACATCTAGAAGAAAACATAGGAAGAAATCCTGGTGACGCTGCACTAGGGAAAGAATTCTTAAATACAATAATAAAAGCACAATACACAAAAGAAAAAAACTGATAAACTGAACTTCATAAAAATTTAAAATGTTTGCTCTGCAAAAGTACTTTTAGGAGAATGGGAAAGAATACTTGCAAATCACATATCTGACAAATGACTTGTATCAGAATATATAAACAACACTGGAAATTCAGCAATAAGAAAACAAGCAACCTAATTACAAAGCGGGCAAAAGATATGAACATATAACTCACCAAAGAAGATATACAGATGGCAAAAAAGCATATGAAAAAATGCTCAACATTATTACTCATCAGGGAAAATGTAAATTAAAACCATAATGACATACCACTACACCCCTATCAGAATGGCTAAAAAGAAAAAGAAAAAATGATGAAACCACAGGCTGGCACAGATGCAGAGCAATGAGAACTCTCTTACATTGTTAGTGAGAAGGCAAAACGGTACAGTCACTTGGGAAAACAATTTGATAGTTTCATATAAAGTTAAATATATACTTACCATGTAACCCAGAAATCAGACTCCTAAGTATTCACCCAAGAAAAATTAAAACTTATGATCACACAAAAACCTATCCATGAATGTTTAAAGCATCTTTAATCATAATTGTAAAAAAATTAAAACAACCCAAAGTCCCATCTGCAAGTATGTGGATAAACAAACAGTGCTACATCCATACAATGGAATATTTCTCAGCAGTAAAAATGAGTGAGCGACTGATACAAGCAATGATGTGAATAATTTCCAAACATATTTTGTTGAGTGAAGTAAGACCTAAAATGCTACATACTGTATGATTCCATTTATATGACATTCTGGAAAAGGCAAAACTGTAGGGATGCAACAAACCTGCAGTTCCATATTCAGTTGTTTTTTCACAAAGGGACCAGTGCTACTAAATGAGGTGTGGGAACAACAAATGCAGGGAGAAAATGAACCTCAGCCTCCATCTAACATCACACACAAAAATTAATCTGAGATGGCTCACAGACCTAGACATAAAAGTTAAAACTGGGCTTCCCTGGTGGCGCAGTGGTTAAGAGTCAGCCTGCCGATGCAGGGGACACAGGTTCATGCCCCGGTCTGGGAAGATCCCACATGCCGCGGAGCAGCTAGGCCCGTGAGCCATGGCTGCTGAGCCTGCGCGTCCGGAGCCTGTGCTCCGCAACGGGAGAGGCCACAACAGTGAGAGGCCCACGTACCGCAAAAAAAAAAAAAGTTAAAACTACAAAACCTTTACAAGAAATGATACATTATCTTCACAACCTCGGGGTATAGAAAAATTGCTTACCACATAAAAATAAAACACTCAAAAGAGTAAAAGATGTATAAGTTGAACTTTGCCAAAATTTTAAAACTTGTGATCATCAAAAGAAACATTAAAAAATGAAAAGTGAGATATTGAAAAAAATATCTGTGATACTTATGTATGACACAGAATTTACTATATCCAGAATTTATAAAGAAATTTTACAAATCAACAAAAACACAAACAACCCAATTTTTTTCATATACAAACACCTGAAGAGACATTTCACAAAAGAAGATATATAAATGGCAATAAGAACATGAAAAGTGCTCAACATCATTAATCACCAAGAAAATGTGAATTAAAACCACCATGAAATCCCATTTTAAAACAAATAGAATGGCTAAAATTTAAAAGATTGACAATGCCAAATTTTGCAGAGGATATAGAACAATGAAAACTCTCATACACTGATGGTAGAAATATAAAACGATAGAACCATTTTGGAAAAAAGTTTGATAGTTTTAAATAAATATACACCTATCTTATGACCTAACAACTACACTCTTAACTTTAAAAAAATGAAAAAATATGTCAATAAAATACTTACACAATGTTTGTAGCAATTTTATTTACAATAGCCAAAAACTGGAAGAAAGACAAGTATCCATCAATTCACAATTTATCAAATTGTGGTATAATTATAAAATGGAATACTACTCAACTATAAAAAAGAATGAACTACTGATAAACACAACAACAGGATGAATATCAAAAAACATGTTGAAAAAAAAAAAAAAAAACATGTTGAGTGAAATAAGCCAACCACCAAAGACTACATACTGAATGATTCCATTGAGATGAAATTCTAGAACAAATGAAAGTAATCTATGATGATAGGTATGAGAACAATGGTTGCCTATGGAGAGTGGAAACTGACTGGAAAAGGTCACAAAAGCACTTTCTGAGGTAATGAAAATCGTTAAGTCTTCAATGGGGTGATGGGTAGATGGGTGCTTACATTGATCAATCATCGACTGGTACACTTAAGATCTGTTCATTTCACTGCATATCCATGTTACCTCTAAAAAAATTATTTAGGTCTTTTATATTACAGTGGTAGAAAGTGCAGAACATATCACATGGCACCGTGCATGTAGTGAACAAAAGGCCACTCTTAGAGAATGTATGAATTCATTCAAATTCATAAAGACAGGCTTAATTTCATATAGGGTCCAAATGCTTGGGAAAACAGAATGGTCTTATTTTAAGCAATCTGAAACTGTTGGCTACTATTTAAAATTTGGTTTCTGGAGAAATAAGGAGATTGGTTCAAGATGGCGGAGTAGAAGGACGCGCTCTCACTCCCTCTTGCAAGAGCACCAGAATCACAACTAACTGCTGAACAGTCATCAACAGGAAGACACTGGAACTCACCAAAAAAGATACCCCACATCCAAAGACAAAGGAAAAGCCACAATGAGATGGTAGGAGGGGCGCAATCACAATACAATCAAATCCCATAACTGCTGGGTGGGTGACTCACAAACTGGAGAACACTTACACAACAGAAGTCCGCCCACTGGAGTGAAGGTTCTGAGCAACACGTCAGGCTTCCCAACCTGGGGGTCCGGCAATGGGAGGAGGAATTCCTAGAGAGTCAGACTGCGAAGGCTAGCAGGATTTGACTGCAGGACTTCAACAGGACTGGGGGAAGCAGAGACTCCACTCTTGGAGGGCACACAGTAGTGTGCGCATCGGGACCCAGGGGAAGGAGCAGTGACCCCAGGGGAGACTGAATCAGACCTATCTCCTAGAGTTGGAGGGTCTCCTGCAGAGGCAGGGGGTGGTTGTGTCTCACAGTGAGGACAAGGACACTGGAAGCAGAAATTCTGTGAAGTATTCCTTGAAGTGAGCTCTCCCAGAGTCCACCATTAGCCCCACCAAGGCGCCTGTGGGACTCAGGCCAAACAATCAACAGGGAGGGAACTCAGCCCCACCCATCAGCAGACAAGCAGATTAAAGTTTCACTGAGCTCTGCCCACCAGAGCAAAACCCAGCTCTACCCAACACCAGTCCCAAGAGGCTTGCACAATCCTCTTAGATAGCCTCATCCACCAGACGGCAGAAAGCGGAAGCAAGAAGAACTACAATCCTGCAGCCTGTGGAACAAAAACCGCATTCACAGATAGATAGACAAGATGAAAAGGCAGAGGGCTATGTACCAGATGAAGGAACAAGATAAAACCCCAGAAAAGCAACTAAATGAAGTGGAGATAGGCAGCTTTCCAGAAAAAGAATTCAAAATAATGATAGTGAAGATGATCCAGGACTTCAGAAAAAGAATGGAGACAAAGTTCGAGAAGATGCAAAAACTGTTTAATGAAGACCTGGAAGAATTAAAGAACAAACAAACAGAGGTGAACAATACAATTACTGAAATGAAAAACACACTAGAAGCAATCAATAGCAGAATAACTGAGGCAGAAGAATGGATAAGTCACCTGGTGGACAAAACGGTGGAATTCACTGCTGCAAAGAATAAAGAAAAAAGAGTGAAAAGAAATGAAGACAGCCTAAGAGACCCCTGGGACAACATTAAATTAAGAGACCTCTGCACCAACACTCAAATCACAGGGGTCCCAGAAGAAGAAGAGAAAGGGTCTGGGAAAATATTTGAAGAGATTATAGTTGAAAACTTCCCTAACATGGGAAAGGCAATGGTCAATCAAGTTCGGGAAGCCTGGAGAGTCCCAGGCAGGATACACCCAAGGAGAAACACGCTGAGACACACAGCAATCTCACTGACAAAAATTAAAGACAAAGAAAAATTATTAAAAGCAACAAGGGAAAAACGACAAATAAGATACAAGGGAATTCCCACAAAGTTAACAGCTGATTTCTCAGCAGAAACTCTACAAGCCAGAAGGGAGTGGCATGATATATTTAAAGTGATGAAAGGGAAGAACCTACAACCAAGATTACTCTACCTGGCAAGGACTGCATTCAGATTCAATGGAGAAATCAAAAGCTTTACAAACAAGCAAAAGCTAAGAGAATTCAGCATGACCAAACAAGCTCTAAAGCAAATGCTAAAGGAACTTCTCTAAGTGGGAAACACAAGAGGAGAAAAGCACCTAAAAAAACAAACCCAAAACAATTAAGAAAATGGTAAAAGGAACATACATATCAATAATTATTGTAAATGTGAATGGATTAAATACACCAATCAAAAGACAAGGCTCACTGAATGGATACAAACACAAGACGCATATATATGCTGTCTACAAGAGACCCACTTCAGACCTAGGGACACATACAGACTGAAAGTGAGGGGATGGAAAAAGATATTCCATGCAAATGGAAAACAAAAGAAAGCTGGAGTAGCAATACTCATACCAGATAAAATAGACTTTAAAATAAAGAATGTTACAAGAGACAAGGAAGGACACTACATGATGATCAGGGGCTCAAGCCAAGAAGAAGATATATCAATTATAAATATATACACACCCAACACAGAAGCACCTCAATACATAAGGCAAACGCTAACAGCTATAAAAGAGGATATCAACAGGAACAATATAATAGTGGGGGACTTTATACCTCAATTACACCAATGGACAGATCATCCAGACAGAAAATAAATAAGGAAACACAAGCTTTAAATGACACAATAGACCAGATAGATCTAATTGATATTTATAAGACATTCCACCAAAAAGTGGCACAATACACTTTCTTCTCAAGTGCACATGGAACATTCTCCAGGACAGATCACAACTTGGGTCACAAAAAAACCCTCGGTAAACTTAAGAAAATGGAAATCATATGAAGCACTGATCAGAAAGAGAAATTAAAGAAACACTCCCATTCACCATTGCAACAAAAGAATAAAATACCTAGGAATAAACCTACCTAAAGAGGTAAAAGACCTGTACTCAGAAAATTGTAAGACACTGATGAAAGAAATCAAAGATGACACAATCAGATGGAGAGATATACCATGTTCTTGGATTGGAAGAATCAACACTGTGAAAATGACTGTACTAACCAAAGCTATCTACAGATTCAAAGCAATCCCTATCAAATTACCAAGGGCATTTTTTACAGAACTAGAACAAAAAAATCTTCAAATTTGTATGGAGACTGAAAAGACCCCGAATAGCCAAAGCAGTCTTGAGGGACAAAAATGGAGCTGGAGTAATCAGAATCCCTGACTTCAGACTATACTACAAAGCTACAGTCATGAAGACAATACAGTACTGGCACAAAAACAGAAATATAGATCAATGGAAGAGGATAGAAAGCCCAGAGATAAACCCACACACCTATGGTCAATTAATCTATGACAAAGGAGGCAAGAGTATACAATGGAGAAAAGATAGCCTCTTCAATAAGTGATGCTGGGAAAACTGGACAGCTACATGTAAAAGAATGAAATTAGAACACTCCCTAACACCATACACAAAAATAAACTCAAAATGGATTAGAGACCTAAATATAAGCCCGGACACTATGAAACTCTTAGAGGAAAATATAGGAAGAACACTGTTTCACATAAATCACAGCAAGACCTTTTTTGACCCACCTCCTAGAAGTAAAAACAAAAATAAACAAATGGGACCTAAGGAAACTTAACGAGCTTTTGCACAACAAAGGAAATGATAAACAAGATGAAAAGACAACCCTCAGAATGGGAGAAAATATTTGCAAACGAGTCAACAAAGGATTAATCTCCAAAATATATAAACAGCTCATGCAGCTCAATATTAAAAGAACAAACAACCCCATTAAAAAATAGGCAAGAGACCTATATAGACATTTCTCCAAAGAAGAAATACAGATGGCCGAGAAGCACTTGAAAAGCTGCTCAACATCACTAATCATTAGAGAAATGCAAATCAAAACTACAATGAGGTATCACCTCACACCAGTTAGAATGGTCATCATCAAAAAATCTACAAACAATAAATGCTGGAGAGGGTGTGGTGAAAAGGGAACCCTCCTGCACCGTTGGTGGGAATGTAAATTGATACAGCCACTATGAAGAACAGTATGGAGGTTCCTTAAAAAACTAAAAATAGAATTACCATATGACCCAGCAATCCCACTACTGGGCATATACCCTGAGAAAACCATAATTCAAAAAGACACATGCAGGGCTTCCCTGGTGGCGCAGCAGTTGAGAGTCCGCCTGCCAATGCAGGGGACGCTGATTCGTGCCCTGGTCCGGGAAGATCCAACGTGCCACGGAGTGGCTGGGCCCATGAGCCATGGCCACTGAGCCTGCGTGGCCGGAGCCTGTGCTCTGCAACGGGAGAGGCCACAGCAGTGAGAGGCCCGCGTACCGCAAAAAAACAAACAAAAAGAAAAAAAAAGACACATGCACCTCAGTGTTCATTGCAGCACTATTTACAATAGCCAGGTCATGGAAGCAACCTAAATGACATCAACAGACAAATGGATAAAGAAGATGTGGTACACGTATACAATGGAATATTTCTCCGCCATAAAAATGGAACAAAATTGGGTCATTTGCAGAGAGGTTGATGGACCTAGAGACTGTCATACAGAGTGAAGTAAGTCAGAAAGAGAAAAACAAATATTGTATATGAACGCATATATGTGGAATCTAGAAAAATGGCAAAGATGAACCAGTTTGCAAAGCAGAAATAAAGACACAGATGCAGAGAACAAACGTACGGACACCAAGGGGGTAAAGTGGGTGGTGGGGAGGCATGATGGTGGTGGATGAATTGGGAGATTGGGATTGACATGTATATACTAATATGTATAAAACAGGTAACCAATAAGAACCTGCTGTATAAAAAATAAATAAATAAAATTCAAAAGAAAAAGGAAAAAAAATTTAAAGTGAACAACAAAATAAATAAATAAAAATAAAGTAAAATAAGATGCGGTTTCCTTTTTTAATTAGACTTGCCAAGATAAGCATGAGTGGATCAAATAAAGAAGATATATACTGAATCAAGTATGGGAAAAATATACAGCCTTCTGGTTTCTAAGCATCTTATCTTGAGAACAAGTGACCTATTATTAAATGCAATACACAAAAAAGTACACACTATCTTTGTTATTCCTCATTGGGCAGGGGTGACAGTTAACCATATAAATTATGTTGACAATATTTTGTACTGGAAAAAAATATGGTTCTGTTAACTACCCATAATTTCTGTTCTCAATCGAATCCAACATAGAGGACATATTATATCTCACAGACAATAGTTTGCTATAGGGTCTACAACTACAACTCTAGTCCTTCAACAATGTTAGGAGGTATGACAAATTTCAACCCCACATGAATTAAAATGATGGTTCACATAGAAACCCCACGAATGGAATAAGTTGGATCAAAGGGTATCTACACTAAAACAGACAATATTTTACCAAAGTTTCTTAACCTTTATTTCTAAAATAAGGGAAATAGGGGCTTCCCTGGTAGTGCAGTGGTTGAGAGTCCGCCTGCCGATGCAGGGGACACGGGTTCGTGCCCCGGTCCGGGAAGATCCCACATGCCACGGAGCGGCTGGGCCCGTGAGCCATGGCCCCTGAGCCTGCGCGTCCAGAGCCTGTGCTCCGCAACGGGAGAGGCCATGGCAGTGAGAGGCCCGCGTACCGCAAAAAAAAATAATAATAAAATAAAATAAGGGAAATACAATTTTAGTATTTAATTGATCCACATATTCTAGGATGTTTTAACCAGAAACCCATCTACTTCCAAACTTAAATAAAAGACAATCCATAATACACCAGAGTACACACAGGCCCATTTGTGTGTGTGTGTGTGTGTGTTTGCATGATCACATGTATGTGTACCTAACAAGCAAGTTCTGTGTGATTCTCCAAAGTTGTAACTGACTTGCCATGGGTACTGAAAGAAAACACTTGTAAGTAAAAGACTGAGCATTCCATTTTAAAGCTCTTTGTGGAAGTAGCGTACCTGTGCCCTCTTCTGTACCTCCAGGAGGAGTTCGGAGTACTGCAGCTCCAGTTCCTTCTTTTGCTTGTGCCAGCAGCTCTCCTGGGCTTTGATCTGCTCTGCCACTTTGTTAAAGGTGTCTTCCTGGGTTTGCTGAAGCTCTCTCATCGTATCAGACTTGTTTTTACAGATATACTCTAGATGACTTATCTAAATGGGGAAATGCAACAAATAAGATAGGCTCACAAACAAGTCCTTTGTATCATCTCCCCCAAAAGCTATTCCAGAATTTTCTACTACATTTTATTCCTTAATATCATATAAAAATTTTAAGTTAAAATGAAAAAAAATTAAGAAACAGGAATTAGTAGAACAAAATTATATTTTAGCAGAAAATGTGTGAATTGCATGTATAGATGACATCTATTCTTTTTCTCTAATAAAGTTACTTATTCTATAATCAATTTTACTGAGAAAATTAAGAAGAATATTTTAACCTCTAGAAGCAAAGCTCAAACTGTTCAGATACCTCAATGGGAAAGAAGTATTTAAATGAGATTTACAAATCTACAAACATTTCACATATAACAAAGAAGAATGTTCCGACCATTTTTTATTTCACATTCAAAACACTGGAGAGAAAATCCTCATCATCTAATGTGTATGACAATTAATGATGTTTGAAACTACGAAAAACTATTGAAACACAATACCATCTCAGAGGATTAAAACATGTACTCATTTTCATTATCAGTACTTTTCATATCCGTTATACACATAGTCACAATCAAGAACAGCATCTCCACTTCTCACAATTTATTCCCTCATTTCCTCAATCCTACTTCTCAGTGCCTATGATTGTTTGCCAATCAGACCAAGACAAAATGCTCTTACTCTAAAACTGGGCCGAGATGCTGATTACTTCAACAGAAGTAATGAAAAAAAAACTTAGGGAACAGTTTTTCTCTCTGTGTCCCTTAAGAGCAAATGTCACTGCAACTAAGATCTGGAAACTAGATCACATAAATATAGTTCTGACTAGTTCAATAGACCTGGGATAAGAATCAATACCTTAAATGGAGGAATACATTGGACTGCTAAGCCACTTTCATTTTCAATAACCAAAACGAGGTTTTTAAATTTTTTTTGGAAAGACTGAATTCCTAGATTTGTGAATGATAAAGGCACCATAATAGTCTACTGTTTTCTCCTACAACATATCCTTCTTACATTCTAAAGCACTGAATGGGTTTTGCAATATACAGTTTGTTATATTACAAGAAATATCATAAGTTTTAAATTTTAAGTGCTTTTAAAGTAACACCTCATTATTTCCTGAGCAAAGAATTTTAAGATCATGTTTTGAATAACTGTATCTTGTTTCTATTTTATGCTAACATAAAGTGTTGGTTTATTAATGTAAATGACTAAGTTCTTTGAATTGCTTCATCAGTAAGATTAATTTATTTTCTTTTAATTAGGTCCCTGTGGCTAACACTGGCTAGCAGTATTAGCATGTCCTGAACAGAAAGTGGAGCTCAGAGACTTCATACAGACTTCAGTCACATTTACATGCCCATAGCAATGGCATCAAACTGAGTTGTAGACAAGCCATAATTAATGGTATTGAATTATTAACACCCAAATTCTTTTTGAAATAAGATGAATGTCAGCCCCTCTTAATGATACTGTGATGTGGACAAATGTCACTGAATTTAATAGAGGTATCTGGTGCCTGAGGACAGTTACCTTCTCATTAGCCCTGTTGAGGTCTACGATCAGGGTATCAACATTCTCCTGCAAAACTGCACAAAGCTCAGACCAAGAGAATTTATCCAGCATGCCTTCTGGTTGTTTTATGAGCACAGAGCCTGCTATCAAGTGCTGATACAACGTATGAAGGAAGGTTAGCTTCTCCTACAAGAAAAAAAGAAATTAAATCCAGTATATAAACACCGTAAGAAGTAAAACACGTAAGATACATGGTGAAGAATTTATTTCAAAAATCCTGGAAAGAAATGAAGATACTCAAGTATCAGAACATTGCCATTTTGGTGACTTTTTTTACATTCAAAATTAAGCATCAGGCAGAAACTTGAAATTGCTTACATTTATTTTCAAAACCAAAATCTCAAGTCAGGAAGCCAGAAGACCCGGGTTCTGACACCAGCTCTGCTACTGCTAAGGACGTGATCTGAGTAAGTGTCTGTTCAGACCTCACCTTCCCCAGCTGTAACATGAGGTATCTGGACTAGTTGTTTCTAAGCCCTTGTAACTGGAACTTAGCATGGTAATTCTATAATTTCATATTTACATTTACCAAAAAAGATGTTACTTAAGTCAAAAAATATAAAGAGAAGAGCGTTACCCAGCTCTGTTGAAGAGAAAGTTATACCAATATCTGTACTTTACATGGACACAAGTATTCAGCTTTCCTCCTCCTCCAGAGATTCCAGTTTACTTACCACTTACAGGAAATCTATCCCAAGCCCCCTAGGCAAAGCAGACAGTGATATGAAAGAGGTGGAAGATGGGCTCATTTTTCTTCCCCACTTAGAAGTTCATACCGTATTTGGCACACTGGGCATTTGTAGGTGTTTAAATATTACAAAGTTAACAGTCCAAAAAATGGACATAGCTGCCCAAGATATACTTCCAAAACTGTCCAATTAAAAATATGTTTAAAAAATCCTTTAAAATTATATTGCCATTGTCATAGTTAAACCATCCATTGTTTAATGGCCTAGAAACTCTATACTGCAGATTCAGTAAAAAGCTGATCCCATCTTGAACACACAAGGAGAGTTTACTTACTAAAATACTAAATGGCTCTCTTTATAAGGCATTTCATCTATAAAGTCAAAGAATGGAACTCAAGACAAGGTAATTGTGAGGCTGCAAAATGAGTATTTTATGTAGATAAAATAAGTTCCCTCAAGATTTTTTAACAGATCAGCAGGAAAACTTTTAAAAGAAGAAAATTTAAGAGGAAAAAATAGGAATTCTAATCTTCCAGATAAGAAAAACTGAATGTAGTATACGTAAAGGTTTTATAGTTAGAAATTGTGGTGAAAGTTTTCCAATATATATAAAATTGTGCATCTTTAATTCTCCCTGTATGTCACCTTAGTTTTTTTCCAAATATAACAATTTAAAAACCAAAAAATTTGAATATGTAGTTATATCCACAAACTTCAGTTAGGATATCAGAAGAGTCTTCATAAATATGCTATGTCTTTTTCTTTTTTAAGCAATTAAAGATGTCTTTTGTGTTTTCAACTAAGTTGAGATGTTTAAAAATCTTATTAAATATAACTAACCAAACAGAATATTCAGGCACTAAAAATCGTTCCTCTCCACATTTTGCCAAGTGATCGAGTTCTTCCGAAAGGGTAATTCATTGTGTTGCCATCATGTCCTTTTCGCTTGGGCTGTGATGA
The DNA here is from genome assembly GCF_003031525.2 of Neophocaena asiaeorientalis asiaeorientalis. NCBI lineage: Eukaryota > Metazoa > Chordata > Mammalia > Artiodactyla > Phocoenidae > Neophocaena > Neophocaena asiaeorientalis. Next base: position 3,362,837 of record NW_020174922.1, on the reverse strand, counting down.
ACCATGCATGATAATCATCCATTTGGCGTGAAAAGAGAATCTCAAGATCCAAAATCAATTCACACATGTTGAACCCAACCACAATGCTGTAGACATGCTGACTTTACAATACAGTCAGGCTTCTAGTTTCCTTTACTTTAATCATTATCTGATGTGTAGAACAATTCCAGCCCCTTCATGTGGACACAATTTAAATCCCAGACTGTAAGAAGAGTGGAAAGAATGTTTCCTTTTTACTCTCTTGGCATTCATGTTCGTATTTGTTGGAGTAATGAACTCAATATGCAGGACGACTCAGATAAACTAGTTCCACACTAGCTAGACTAGCTCTACCTCCCATGGGTAAAAGAAAATATAAGATAACAATTCTACTCACACAGGCTCATACAGTTATATAAAAGTTTGTCATAATATTTTAAGAAGCCATTAATAAATTAACACAGATAGGTAACTCTCAAGGGCATCCAAATAAACTTTTAACTTTGTGGGACTTGTATTTTTCTAAATTTTGTTTAATATCCTACAATTATAAAGAGTAAGGTGACTGTCTATTAAAGTAGATATTATTCCTGTTTTGCAAATAAGGAAACAAAGATGTGGAGAGACCAAGCTATGTGGCTTGTCCATATTCACAGTTTGTAAATAAAAGTACCTCTATCCATGTCAATTCTTTCTGATTACAAAAAAGATTCTTTCCACCATGGCAGGCTACTAAACTACTGAAATAAAAAATAATTTTGTCATTGGCAAACAGGACTGTTAGGAGCATAGCTACTTGGGATAGGATGTTCTAATAGCGAAAATTACTTGTACAAATGATAAAAGGGTTAAACTATTTTATTTCTCTCTCAAAATAGGATCATACAAGAGTAATGGAATGACTGATTTTGCAGCTGGCATGAACATTTCAAAATAGCTCAGAAGAATTTTTTGAATTAAATCAAATAAGAATAAAAACAGACACTTGACAGATGTAAACTTCTAAAACTGAGATTAGTGCAAGGCCTTTCCTGACAGTCATCTTGTCTCAGGTAATACCTCGATATCCTTATGGAAAGTCTGGGAAAGCTTCTGCAGCTCACTTTCAGATTGGGCTGCTCGCGCCTTTTCTTTCTCCCAACAGTGCAGCACATTTTGTAGTTCCACTTTTAAAGTGCTTATTTGAGCCTCTCTGTCTGCACATTTAGTGCGTAAATGACTTAACTCTTTATTGACATCAGCCAATTTATCCTGAAGGTACTGTTGGAGACACCAAATAAAGAGATTGTATCAAGATGATAACATTTAAATATAAAATGTTAATTACTGACTCCAAAAAGCTCTTTGAGAGTTTTCCTTTCAACTCATTATAAGACTATAACTTGGTAGCCCAAAAAATTTTTTAAACTTGTAAATAACATTTTAAAAATAAATCTCTTACATTTACTATAAGAACATTTACTTCCCAATGACATTCCAAATACCAATAGAAATCTCAAATATGTGACATAAAATTCTGCTGAACTATTTACTCCTTACCCTTAACAAATTCTACTCAAGTATGTCCATGACAAACGACATGAACCAACACCAAAAAATCCCAACTCTGAACGTTGGATTAGTAAAATTTTGCAAAAATGTAGTACATAAGACCAGCACAGAAAATAAAATAAATTGTTGCCCTAGACCTTAGCCAGGTGTGGTCACAGCCCACTACTAGGCATGATGTACTAAAAACAACGGCTCCACCCCAAAATGGTGAAAACTGAACCCAAATACTGATGTGCTATGTAAAATATGTTGAATGTGTATCTAAGGCTGGATATCAAATCTTAAATGATTTTTTGAATCTATGGTATTATAATTAAATCTGGGAAATGAATTTTTCCTTTAATCAAAACAATTTCCAATCAAGTTTTATTTTTTTAATGAAAAAACATTCTTCTTACTTTGACCAACAACAAAAAAAGTTTTTAATTGTATCTAAACATACTTAATCAAAAATAGGAAGATATATTTTCAGATATCTCTACTTAAAAATATTCCCTAAAAAAAAAATATTCCCTAAATAATTATATTTGTTTCTTAATAAAAAAGGAAAAAGTTATTCTAAATCACAATACCTTTATATTTTTAGCATGAGATTCTACCTTCTGTTTGGTAGACTCAAGTTCATTAGATGTCTTTTCCTTAGCATGATTCATGTTGCTTAGCTGATGAAAGAAAACGTAAGTAAACTTTTAAAATATTTTTCAACGGTGGGTAACTCAAAAGCTAATCTTTAAATGTTTTTTATGCAATTACTTAAATACAAATTTTTTATAGTAATTCAGAGACTTAAAAAATTATTTCTTTTGGTTATCTATGTAATTTCTGTCCCAAGTTCACATGGCTAAAAAGAAAAGAAAGCATTCAAGCTTAAAATGTCGGTAATGTTATTGTGTTTTTACTAGATATCTGGATAAAGGATTTCATTCTTACTGTAAACAAATACAACTTTATTCTTAAAATCCTACTGGACCAAAATGCCAGAAGCAATGGTATCTATACAGAAAGAAAAAAGGACAGACCAGAAGACTGTTCTTTCTACATCACGAGAATATTCACTGGTCTCTCAGTCCATATGACAACTTCAGGGTCGGTCACATGCTGTCCTACTGGGAAGGCTTGTGGCAGGTCATCAGTTGGTCCTGCTCCGCTTGTGATTTATTTTCTTTGACAGTTCATTCTTCTTTCTGTCAGACTGCTCTTTTTGCTTTCTTTGCAGCCACCCCTTGGTCTCCCCACTGCTGTCTCTGGCACTGGTTCACAACAAAGCGCATTACTAAGCCAAAGCCTGCTGAGTCGACTTTTCAACTGTGCTGAGGATCATGTGACATTCATCCTCCCAAATAACAATTCGCTGTGGGTAATATGTTCCTAGTTACCCTGCAGCTTCCAGACCTAGGCCTCAGAAGAGTTTCATAAACTACTAACAATACAGGCTGTCTTGTCTCACTGAGAGTTAGCAATGTTTGCTCTTTATAGAAATTTAATTATTTCAGTGGTCACTTTCTTTTATGCCTTTTGAACAATTACAATTACTGAGGGCATTAAGAAGACTCACTTTTCCTTCTTTATTCACCTTAGCAAACTAAAGTAAAATATGCCTCTTCTTATGGGCAATATAAGGGTTTCAAGGCCTTTGTATTACATAAAAGAAACAGATAAACAGAGGGATAAACACTAAATTCCATGCTATGTGGATTGTCTTTGGTTGGAACAATTGTTTGTTGCTTTGCTAACTAACTGTGTTTAATGTAGTTACTTCATATTCTCTAATTTAACAAGATGTAACTAAATAAACTCTTCAATTTTTAAAGCACAAATTCATAAAACATTTTAATACCCAAGAAAATTATCAACCCACAAGTTAAACAATACAAAAGAGAAGATAAATAAAAGCATGCGCTTTTTCAATCAGGAAACTAAAAACCTCCAAACTACATCAAACAGATATTTGTTTTTAAAACCTTCTAATGCTTTACTCCCTTTAGAGAATTCACACTAATTTCTTTTTTATTGACTTCTACAATTTGTAGAACTCCTAAGCCAAAATACTGGCAAACCCTGAATTTCCAGTACCTATTCTAAATTTCATAAAAACACATTAACATTTAAATATAACATATATTAATTGAGTTGCATAGCTCTTTTGTTAAATTAAAATAGATAAATTATGAAGACCAAGAAGTGACAGTCTTTATAACTTTGAAAATAGTAGTGTGACAGAAGAGAGAGTGAGACCCGACTTTAGGCCACACTTAAAGAAAGAACAGTGACAGACAACTTGTTATTTTTTGTATCTGTGAAGCTGTCAAATCAACATTCCCAATACTTTTGACCTTTGTAACAAGCAAGTAATACGTACTGCTGCAGGCCGAAGGCTATGTGTGTGGAGCCAAACAGTGCAAGTGTTACCTCATTAGATGCATCTTCCAGCTTGGTCTGGTAATCTGTCAAGGTACGCCTCAAACTCTCAAGGACAACAGAGAAGCTGGGAGGTTTATCTTTGTCCCTGTGGATGCCTAGAGAAAAATAGAGGATGAAAATATACTGTTAAAGTCGCAAAGAGACAAAAGCTAAGCAAACAGTAACAGAGATATTACAATTAGATATAACTGAAAAGACATCATGATATACCAAGTAGAATCTTATTCTCCTAAGTATACTGCTGTATAGCCTAGTATTAATAGCTTTTCTAAACAAGTGATCAAATTAAGTTCATAATATATCAAGTCCAAATTTATGTCTACTTTGTACCTTACTATGCCCACCTTGTAGTTAGTAGTAAAGCTCTTTTTTTTTTCCTATTTCCAAGGTAACTGAAGTATTTGTACACACCTGTTATCCAACAATTAAATAAACAGTCTATACTAAACACTGTTTGGAGGAGTTACATACATTTACTTTGGTCCTTGTGTTTCTGATCAGTCAGGCCTATTTTTCTTAAACAATTTCTGAACACAAGAGCACATAATTTTCTGTTATGCTTGGAAATAATGTTCTTCAATCCTTAAAATTCTCAAGTTACAATTTGAAATAAATAATAAAAATACTATTATCTACATAGGCCACATCATGTTTCAATTAAAACCCTTAAAACTGATACTCATTGTAAAAATATGAGTATTTCCATATTATGCCCTCAAACCATTTTACTTTAGGGAGGCCATAAGTTAGTTGAGCTAATCAAGATCACATGGTCAAATGTAGTTTATTTTTAAAATTTTTTTTAAAGATTTATTATTTATTTATTTATTTATTTTATTCATTTTTGGCTGCATCGGGTCTTAGTTGCAGCATGCAGGATATTTGTTAAGGAACGCAGGCTCTTCATGGTGGTGCATGGGCTTCTCTCTAGTTGTGGCGTGTGGGTTTTCTCTTCTCTAGTTGTGGCGCACAGGCTCCAGGGCACATGGGCTCTTAGTTTGCAACATTAGGGCTCTAGTTGAGGCGTGCGAGCTCAGTAGTTGTGCACACAGGCTTAGCTGCCCCTCAGCATGTGGGATCTTAGTTGCCTGACCAGGGATCAAACCCCAGTCCCCTGCACTGTAAAGTGGATTCTTTACCACTGGACCACCAGGGAAGTCCCTCAAATGTAGTTTAAAATAGTAATCCAAAATAATCAAAAGTTTAGTTTCAAAAACCACTTTGAACTGATTGCTTATTGTACTACTCATTAACTGTTAAAAATTAAATAGCAAATTTTAAAACATACTTACTAAAATTACTTTTATTTTCCTATATTTTCTCCCTATCATATTTTACAATCTAAATATTAATATCGATAAGAAGCATTCACAATCCCTTTTTTATTATTCATTGATTCATCCATTCAACTAATTTAATGCATTTAATGCATTCCTACTATGTATTAATCCTAGGCATTAGGCACATGGAGGTAGATAAGAATGGTGTAGTCTCTATTCTCATAGAATTTACAGTCTAAAAAGAGGAGGTAAGATTGTAAACAAATAATTACATAAGATCATTCATCCATTCTTCAAGTCCTCAGTTGCTGGAACTTTGGGGAGAGGAGGGACAAAGGCAGTAATACAGGAAAGAAAGAATGAATAAAGGGGAAAACAATGTTTGGTTAATAACAGAACAACTTTATTCATATCAGAGTATTAATGATAATTATTATTTTAATTTTGGACAAAATGTTATTAATAAACTTACTACATTCACCAAAGTATAATTTAAACACTATCTTAAGTATGGATACACCTTAGATTTTCTTAAACAGAAGAATAATAATTAACTTAAAAACCAAAAGTAGGGCTTCCCTGGTGGCTCAGTGGTTGAGAGCCCACCTGCCGACGCAGGGGACGCAGGTTCGTGCCCCAGTCCGGGAAGATCCCACATGCTGCGGAGCGGCTAGGCCCATGAGCCATGGCCACTGAGCCTGCGTGTCTGGAGCCTGCGCTCCACAACGGGAGAGGCCACAACAGTAAGAGGCCCGCATACTGCAAAAAAAAAAACAAAAAAACAAAAAAAAAAACCCAAAGTAATATGGAAACAACATATATCTCAGTTGGGGTTGGGGGGGCGGGAAAGCCAGTGCTCTCAGCCGTGAAAATGAAGAAGACAACACTCTTTGTAATGACTGTGAGTTGGAGAGAGAACTCATTAAAATTCTTATTAAAGGTCTTACCAAATATATTTTTAAAATATTGCTCTCTTGCACAAGATAAAAAAAGTGTAATGTATAATTCTTTTCTTCTGCTACTACACAAGTAGGTCATGAATAAATCATTCGAGGACACCCAGGAAATCTTAGCTTATACAATAAGGGAGAAAACTTGCTCTTAGAAATCCAGAAGAATAAAATCATCATAATATGGGAGTTGAGGAATAAGGAGACAAAATGCCCTCTCCTTACTGACTCATGCACATCTTATATTCTACATAAAAAAGTTTCTTTGCCTGAAAATGCTTTTACAAGAAAGTTCAGCTGAAGTACAAAGTATGCCTTATGTCCCACCCACATTCATTATAAAAAGAAATACTTACTGGTCCCTTAACATGAAGAAAATATTTACAAATAAAAAGAAAGGGTCGCTCAGGACCCAGGAGCTTACTGACTAAAATTTTATTTAACCTAATAATATCCTAATCACTGTACTATTGCCCACAAAACAATAAACTATTAAAGCTATCCTATCAGTGGATGGTCTAAAACCTCACAGTAAAGATTTAAAAAATAAAATAAAATAAAATTTTAACAGTAGTCATAAATAGCTTTTCAAAGGTTAAAGTCCAAATGAAGAACACAATGTGTCAGGATGTGTCATTTATACTTCAATTACGCCAACTCAAAAATCTTCTGCGTTTCTCTGTCCCTGTCCCTATACACGTGTGTCTCTATACATGGGTGCCAGCCTATACTTTCACATCACTGCTGCCTATCTCAGTCTCTTTCTCACTTTTAAGTATGTTTCGACAAGATATACCTTGGCAAATCTTTTCTTTGAATTAGTAGCCCATAGGAGGGAGTGAGGAAGAGGAACAGGTCCCAAACCTTCTATTTAAATGTTCCCTTTTGGAGGCTTCCCTGGTGGCGCAGTGGTTGAGAGTCTGCCGATGCAGGGGACACGGGTTTGTGCCCCGGTCCAGGAAGATCCCGCATGCCGCGGAGCGGCTGGGCCCATGAGCCATGGCCGCTGAGCCTGCGCTTCCAGAGCCTGTGCTCCGCAACGGGTGAGGCCACAGCAGTGAGAGGCCCACGTACCGCAAAAAAATTAAAATAAAATAAATAAATAAACAAATGTTCCCTTTTGGACAATCTGAAAAACTAAATACTTTTAAATGACTCAAATAAACCACTGTTTTTCAAGATGGTGTTATCACCTCAGTAACCCCACAGTTCCACAGGAGAAACAGTAGGTTGTAATGAATGAGGTGAGTCTATTTCCTCCACCTTGTCAACCATTCTCTTATCTACTTCAGTATCCTGCAAGATCTCAATTATTAAGAAATAATAGACAGAGACTATAAAACAAAAGACTGAGCTTTTTTTAAAAAAAAGATCTCTGTTGTAGAACATGAGTAGTCACGTTCATCCTCAGAACAAATAGGAAAAAAAGGAAAGAAAAACCCTGTTGTTTAATGCTGATTTTTAATCATGTAATAAAACACAGAAAATGACATTCAAATGGGTTTTTCACCTGAGAAAATCTAAATATTTAATACATTGATGACTAAGAAAATTCTTTTTTCATTCTAAAAGCACTGAATATAAACATTTTGTTGGCAGTTATACTTTTGAAATTCAGACTACATTCCATATATTAACTTGTCTTATTCACTGAGATCATAAACAAACATCTTCATTATCTTGCAAACACTGGTACCCATTCTAGAGTTTTTAAGGAAAATGACTCATAACTTCTCTAACATATGGACAGTATTTACCATGTAAATCCTGCTCACCCACCTACTCTGTCCCCAGGAAGAGTCCAAAAAACCTTTCCTTTACCAGGGTTTGAGAAACGTATTGGTTGGGGGGAGCCTCAGAATCGTTGATGAGCTCTGTATGGCTTGGTAGTAAGCATCTAGGCCAGGTAGCTGGAAAGCCATGGATAACAGTGGGAAATGGTGCCACAAAGCTGGGTTCCCTGAATTCAGTGGGGATGCTGGAATCTCAAGTGGCAGGCCAAGTGGTAGCACTTAATTTTCAGAGACAAAATGTACATGGTTACCATAATGGGCAGTGGATTCAAAGCAATAAACAAAATGGTTTTACCCACAGAGACCGCTGGTTTTGGCTAACTGATCATGGTGTTCCTAGGACTAAAATAGGCACTCTACTTGAATGTTACCCGATCTGTATAAGCAGAAAAGCTCAGGGTCTAATTACCAGAACTAGGAGTTAAATCAACACAAAAGACAGTCTTGGCCCTCAACCAATTCTCAGTCTTGAGCTCGTTCACAGACCCAGTGTCCCTAGAATAAAGAGGATGGATCCTCTTTAGGAATCCTAACATACTGCCAAAAGCTTATACTGTATGTAAATCTTTCTCCTAGCCTTCCTCAAAGAAACATGCAACCATTTACCTGGGTGACCACGTACTGAGGAAGGGGAGTTACTCACATATACCATGGATAACTGGACGCTGGATCGGAACTGACGCTAATTTCTGGAGACCTAATATGCTATTGTGGTTCACTAGTTAGGTAGGAGCTTACAGAGGTCAGTTTTGGCTAAAATCTATCTCCACTGGGCCCAGTAGGTACCTGAACCCACATAGTTATTCCCCCAGTTTAGAATGCATTGTTATAAAAGACAAATGCAGAAACTGGCACGATGCCCATAGCAGTTACCTGACCCATGGAGTGAGGGATTTACAGAGGAAAACAAAACAGAAAAAAAGCAATTGGAAGTCACCAAAACTTTTACCTACCAAAATAGTAAATCAAAAACAATGCCACATTCCTGGAGAGACTGAAGAGATTAGCCCTTCTGTTAAAGAGTATAAAGGGGTGGAGATTCCAACCACATCAGCATTTAACTCATCTGTCCGGCTAGTGCAGCATACAGATGGGTCTTAAGGAATGATAGTGAATTACTGTAAGCATGATCACATGTGACTCCAACTGCAGCTGCAGTTAAAGATGTAGTTTCATTGTTGGAGCAAATCGATACATTTCCTGGCAATTGGAAGGAAGCTATTTCTTCTATCCTTTTAGTAAAAATCACCATAACAGTTAGTTTCTGCTTGCAGGCCCAGCAATCTACCTTCATGGCCCTACTTCAGAGCTACATCAACTCTAGCATAATCCAGTCTGTAGAAATTCTGATCAACTCTTCATTCTGGAAGACATCCCGTATTCCACTTAGTTCTCTACCAAGTTGATGATATCATTCTGACTGCTTGAGTTTAAGCAGGCCAAGTTTGGCAGATCCTTACAGGTGAATGCTAGTGTAAACTTTCAGGATTTTGGAACAAAGGAAGCCATCCTCTACAGATAACTATTCTCTTGAAAATCAGCTTTCAACTGGCTACTAGTCCTTAGCAGCTACTGCATTCATGCCCACCAATTTGGCACGTGACCTGTGTTGCCCATCACAAAATGTCTGATCCACCAGCCCATGAACTTGGGCATGCACGGTATCACTCTATCATCAAGTGAAAGTGGTATATACAAAACTGGATTCAAACAAGTCCTGAAGGTAAAAGTAAGTTGCATGAATAAGTAATCCAGATTCCCATGGGCCCTATTCTTGTTACATTGCTTCTTCCCTCTTAACCTACACCCTGGACCCATGGAAAAGTTCCCTAAAACCAGTTGACTAATGGGTGGGAGGGGGCGGAATGGGCTTGTTATATAGATGTTTCTGTATGATGTGCTGCTACTACTCAAAAGTTGACAGTTGTGGCATGACAGCCTTGCTCAAGGGTGGCCTTGAAGGACAGTGGTGAAGCAAAAATCCTCCCAGTATACAGTAATGGACCCAACTATCATTTTGTCTGGAATGAGAGATGACCAAAGGTACAAATATACACTAATTTGGAGGTAGTAGCTAACAGTTCGGCTAATGGTCAGGCACTCGAAAAGAACATTATTGGAAAACTGGTAACAAGGTGGTCTGGGCAAGAGTGTGTGGACAGACCTCTCCAGATGGTCACTGTGCCCAGATCAACTTAAGTAGAGGAGGATCTTAACAATCAGGAGGACAAGATGAAGTATTCTGTGGACGTCAGCTAGCATATTTTCCCAGCCACCTTTGTCCTTGCTCATCTTTGTTGCCCCTACAACACAGGAGTCATGGCAGCAAGAATAGAGGTGATGCATGGGCTCAGCAACATGGACTTCCATTCGCCAAGGCTGATAGGATTACAACTCCTGTTAAGTGCCAAATCCACCAATAGCAAAGACAAACACTGAATCCATGATATGACACCACTCTCTAGTGGCACTGCCAGTCACCTTGTGGCAAGTCGATTATACTAAGTCATTTCCATCATGGAATAATCAATGCTCATTCTTACTAAGGTAGACACCCTAGAAAGACATTTTCCTTCCCTGACCATAATATTTCTGCTGAAATTGTCAGCCATGAATTTACAAAATGTCTTATTCACCATTATGTATTCCACGTAGCATTGCTTCTGACCAAGGAACTCACTTCATAGCAAATGAAGTATGGAAATTGGCTCATTTTCATATCACTGGTCTTACTATGTCTCCCAACACTCTGAAGTAGCTGGCATACAGAATAGTACAATGGCCTTTTGAAGATTCATAGCACTGGCTGGATGGCAACATTTTGTGGGACAAGGATAATATCCTCCAAGATACAGTTTGTGCTGTGAGTCAGCAATCGATATATGGTATGTTTCTCCCATAGCCAGGAATCACAGGTCCAGGAATCAAATGTTGGAAATGGGAGTGGCTCGTATTACACCTAATGATCCACCAGTGAAATGTCTGCTTCCCATCCCAGGAACTGTGGGCTCTATTGGTCTAAGTCTTAATTCCCAAGGAAGAAATGCTTCCACCATGGGACACAGCAATGGTTCCATTAAAAATGGAAGCTGACACTGTCACCTGGTCATTTCTGAGCTCTTCATGCCAGGAAACCAAAGAGCAAAGGAGGTTCTTCTATACCAAGACAATTGGTCTTGCTTACCAAGGGAAAATTGGTGGTAACAAAGAGTATATCTAGAATGCAGGACATCCCACCGGACTCCCACTTGAGTACACTCAAGTTCTGTGATAAAAGTTGATGGAACAATCCCACTTCTGGGTGTAAATCCAAAAGAACTGAAAGCAGGGTCTAGAAGAGATATTTGTATATCCACGTTGACAGAAGCACTATTCACTATAGCCAAGAGGTGGAAGCAACCCAAAGGTCCATCAGCAGATGAATGAATAAACAAAATGTGATAAATACATACAATGGAGTATTATTTGCCTTAAAAAGGAAGGAATTCCTGTCCTATGTCATGTCATGGATTAAACTTGAGAACATTATACTAAGCAAAATAAGCCAATCACAAAAAGATAATATATGATTCCATTATATGAGGTACCTAAAGTAGTCAAATTCATAGAAACAGAAAGTAGAATGGTGGTTATGAGGGGTTTGCAGGAAGGAGAAAAAGGGGTGGTTAATTTTATGTGTAAACTTACCTGGGCTAGGGGCCCAGATATTCAGTTAAACATTATTTCTGGGTGTGTCTATGAGGATATTTCTGGATGAGGCTGACATGTGAATCAGTAGACTGAGTAAAGCAGACTGCCCTCCCCAACGTGGGTAGGCCTCATCTAACCCACTGAAGGCCCAAATAGAACAAAAGGCTAAGTAAGAAAGGATTCTTTCTCTCTGCCTGACTATCTTCAATTGGGACATCAGTCTTCTCCTGCCTTTGGACTCAGCCTCAGACTGGAACTTACACCAGGGTCTCCTGTTTCTCAGGCCTTCAGAGTCAGACTGCCTCTCCTGACTCCTGATTTCTCAGCCACCTTAATTGTGTGATTAGTTAATAATCTCATTAGAAATACTGAGCCCTCTTAGTGCAGTCACTTCTTTGGATTTCACAAACCAAAGCTATGAGCACGATGAATTAGGACACGTTTGGTTTGTAAACCTCAGTGAATTGGGAGGTGAGGGAAGCAAGAGAGAAGAAACTGGCAAGTGACACCAAAGGAGACCTGTGTGCTGCAGGCATCCTCAACTTCTCTGTAAACCATGAACCTCTAATTAAAAGGTACCAGCCACAGGGTTCACAAGGACAATTAAAATTCTCAAGAAGATGCTAGATCTAGGCAATAATCCTTTACTAAGGATAGAAAGAGGAGAGAGGAGAGGAAAAGTACCATTTGTTGTCCCGATTTTCCTAAGAACAGTCCCTGAAACTGCCCAATTCCTGGGTGATATGCACATACCTAAAGGCATCAAATGCTGTTGCTATTATTTCCTAGGGTCCTTCAGCCTCTCCAGTAGAAAGAAAAAGAATACATCTGGAGTATTACAAATGATTTCCTCAAGGAAGGAAAGGTTGAAGAGGGTTGGAGGGGCTCTGTCTCAGTCAACACAAAAGTCAAGCACCCTAAGGAGGATCCAAGATTGAGTCAGAAGAAAAACTTTCTTTCATGAAGCTAATGAAGGAAAAGTCACATTCTATATGTTTGCTAACATCCTCAGGCAGAGGTAAAACTATAGTAGAAGAAACACTTGAGGCAGAAAGACTACATGGGTTCAAAGTGGGGAAGGATTTCTCCCCATACACACTCTAAGAATTTCTATCAAAAGAAATATGAGCAGCTGTAGTGTGCCAATTTTAGTGGAAAGTAGAATGCAGAAATAGGAAATAAATGTCCCTAGTTGAGTAAATTGAGGCTACCTTGTCTAATGATAGTAGGCAATCAAGGTGACATTTCTATAACCCATGAAAGACTCTACATCTTTTCCAATGAAGATGGAAAGTCAATCTTCCTGGTGACTCCTTATGGATTACTACCCAAAGGGCTGCTAAAATTTTGAAAGAGATTCCATGACTACCTTTATAGTCTCAAAAACTATAATTTAAAATAGAACTTCAACCTATCAATTCATTCATGCTTTTTTATTCATTCATATTCAATAAATATTCAAGTGCCTCCTTTGTGCCAAGTACTATTCTACCTGCTTAAAATCCTTTAGTAGGGCTTCCCTGGTGGCGCAGTGGTTGAGAATCTGCCTGTAAAAAAAAAAAAAAAAAAAAAAAAAAAAAAAAAAAAATCCTTTAGTAAATAAAAGAGACAAAGATCCTTGCCCTCATGGAGCTTGGATATTGTGATGGTTAATTTTATGTGCCAACTTGACTGGGCTAAAGATATGCCCAGATAGCTAGTAAAACATTATTTCTGGGTGTGTCTGTGAGAGTGTTTCTGGAACAGATTAGCATTTGAATCAGTAGACTAAGTAAAGAAGATCTGCCCTCACCAATGTGGGAGGGCAATATCCAATCCATTGGCCTCCCTTATCCACCCCCTACTCCTATCCCCTCCTCCTCCCACCCCAATAGAACAAAAAGGCAGAAGGGAAAATACTCTTTTTTTAAGATGGGATTTTCATCTTCTCCAGCCCTAAGACATCCTGCTCCTGGTTCTTGAGCCTTTAGATTCTAGAACTTATGCCAGTGGCCCCCAGTTTCTTGGGCTTTTGGACTCAGACTGAATTATATCACTGGCTTTCCTGGTTCTTCAGCTTGCCGAGGACAGATCATGAGATTTCTTAGCCTCCATAACCATGTGCAACAACTCCTATAATGTATCTCCTCTTGTGTGTATCTATATATATCTTATTGGTTCTGTTTCTCTGGAGAACCCTGACAACGCTGATATAATAATAAATGCACCACATAGTCTGTTAGAAATGTTGGACACCAATAAGTGCCATGGGATAAAATGTAGAGCAGAAAAGGGAGAGAGGTAGGGAGGCAAGCAGCATGGGACTGGGTAGTGGGTAAGCTTCACGGAGAAGGTGAGATTTGAGCATAGATTCAAGGAAGATAAGAAAGAGAGCTATGCTGATATATCTAGGTGAGGAACTTTTCAGGTAAAGGCAATGGCCAACACAAAGGCCCCCAAGGCAGGAGCTTGCTTGGTATGGTCAAGAAACAGCCAGAGGACAGAGTGGCCCAAACAGGGAGAGGGATGGGGAGAGTAGTAGGAGGTGAGGACAAAGAAGTGATAAAAATAGAGGTAGACCATGTAGGGTCTTGCAAGCCATTGCCCGCACTTCAGTTTCTAGTATTAGCAAAGCGCAGAGCCCAGCGAGCTTTACAGCAAAGGAATGACATGCTCTAATTTAGGTTTTCAAATGCTCATTCTGATGGCTTTAGAGAAAGAGACAGAAGGGGAACAAGGTAGAAGCAGAAGAGAGGGAGGAGGTGTTGGAGGCACTAGGAAACAAGGTGTAAACTGTCACACTGATTTCTGGTGTAAAGATCAAGTTAAATCCTCTAAGTAAATAAATTCCTGAATGTCTTAGACTAACTGAAACTTCGCCTTATCTGCTACCTGAAGACAAACTGATGAGTTACTCTTGCTTCAGAAAGATTTCTTCATGTAGAAGACCACAAAATCTGAAGACAGGAAATAGAACACCTGGCAACTGCTGTCAACTCTGGACTAAAATTCATTCAGAAAATTAGCTTTCATTCCTACCATCTTAAAGAGCAAGTCAAAAAAAAAAAGAAAAATTTGTAACCATCCCTCTAAATGTCTACCATGGATTATTTTTCCTGAAATGGAGGGCGGGGGGCAGTAGGTAGAGTATATATTGAACTGAAAGGTATGAAGAAGTAATAAAAGGGGGTAAGGTACTATGGCCTACTTGCCATAACTACAAAACAGAGGATCTCTCTGGAAAATCCTTTCCAAGATAACAAAATTAATTGTGTAACAAATTCTAAAGCTGTGCTACCATCACATAGTAAGAATATTTCTATTTGAAATAGATTTTTTCTTAAAGACATATATACTATGCGATATATACATGTTTATATAAATAATCTCACACACACACACACACACACACACACCCTTGAATTATCCTAAGATAAATTTTTTAATTACTTCATTTCAGAGGAACAAATGATTTGGTCATCTCTGTGTAGCTGAAGCCAGGTCTGATGCAGTAAGGCAATCTCAATTGTTCAGGCACTTCCATAAAATGTTGAGCAATAAGCTTTATTAACTACATCCCTCTTTGTTAAGTAACAAAAACCCAACCTGAGGTGGTATGATCAGAAAGGGAGTCCATTATAGTTATACAGGGCTATTTCACGGAAGCCAAGAGCAAAAATAAAATCAAGTCTGAAGCAGGTATGTGACTGAGTCAGGGTATCAGCAGGAAGAAATGGCATACTCAGAAGAATTCACTGGAAGAAAATTTAATGAAGATATTTACAGAAATGTGAACAGGTTAAGAGAACCAAAAAGATATGATGAGGCACCAAGAACCAGCAAGACTGGAAAACCAGTACCATGGCTTAGGGGGGTCAACTGGAAGGAACGTTGTTACCATAGTCCAACACAAGCCACAGCTACGGGAAGAGGACGTAACTTGACAGAAGCTGTAGCTGCCAAAAAGGAAACCACTGCCAGGAATGCACTGGAGCAGAGGGAGCAGGGGAAATAAACACCCTGACTTTCTCTGCTTTCCTTTCTTCCTCCACCCTCTTAATCTCCTGCTGGTGCACCCACTGTCCAAATCCAACCCCAAAGCCAGAGGGCAAAGGAGCCCAGATCATGCAGTCCACAGAGGTCAGCCTCTACAAGGCAAAACAGAGACCATAGGAGAATGATTCTAGGGCAAGTAAAAAGTGAATAACCGGGCTTCCCTGGTGGCGCAGTGGTTGGGCGTCTGCCTGCCAATGCAGCGGACGCGGGTTCATGCCCCAGTCTGGGAGGATCCCACATGCCGCGAAGCGGCTGGGCCCGTCAGCCATGGCCGCTGGGCCTGCGCGTCCAGAGCCTGTGCTCCACAGCGGGAGAGGCCGCAGCAGTGAGAGGCCCGCGTACCGCAAAAAAAAAAGTGAATAACCAGCACAATATGGAAACAAAGACCACTATAACAGTACAAAAATCACAAATTCAGCACACAGTCCCTTTTCCAGGAACACTTTCTCTGTAATATATAGGATGTGCACATATATATGGGAAACTAGGACATTCAAAAAGGATTGTTACTAGGACTTCCCTGGCAGTCCAATGGTTAAGACTCTGCACTTCCACTGCAGATAATTCTTTTTCTATAGGTTTAGTAATAACTAATGAGTTGCTTTATTATCAACTAATTTTAAACCTCAAAGGAAACATGACCTCATTATTCTTAGCTTTTCTAATTCAGCTCTGAATATTGAAGCATTAAGATATGCTATGATAATAATTTAACAACTTTTAAAGATCCTAAAACCATTAAACAATGATACATCTCAATAATAAAACAGTACCACTGCAAAAGAAAATTTTATACTCCAAAGCTTTATTTAGCAAATACAATTAAAAAGTGGATATCTATGTTTTTATGTCACTTGTATACACCTTGATTTTTCCACAGTAACAAACCATGAAACACTAATGCTTTTACAAAAAGTTTAAATAAAAACAAAGTTAAAAATAGATAATAGCAAATCACACTAAATTTCTAATGGTTCACCAACAGAAATCTGCAGATCCATAATGTGAAAATAGGCCTTGTTCATATCTTTCTGCTTTTTTGAGGACAACAAACTTTCCTGAACTTAAGTGTTTCCTAAAGAACTCATTTGCCAAATATCTGTTTGATTCCTCTAGAAAAACAGAGTCTTCAAGCTATTTTAAGGTGTAAGGAATTTAATTTTATATGCTTTTTTGAAAAATATAACTGAGTTAGAAAGCAACTAAATAATTTGAGGTTGACAGTATGGCAAAAGAAAACAGGTAGAAAAGTGAAAGTATTTAAGTCAAAGCTACTATAGCACACATAATGGCATACACACAAAAAAATTAAGGAAGTAGAAATCATGGAATGGACGGAACTCATTAGCCAACTAATGCTTTTCCTAGTTCCCAAAATATGCCTAACCAATATACAATCTTTACAGTTATTTATCATATTAAGTGGGCTAATACTAAAACCAAAACATTTTACCTAAGCACTTTTATCTGGAGAGTATGTATACGGTAGTAGGAAATCAAGGAGAAAACCAGCCTAGAAAGCAATAGTGTAGAATATGCACTGAGTTACAGCCTGTGTCCTACATAACCTTTTGAATGCATGACCTTTAAGTTGCTGAAGGTTGCTCAGAATTTGGCTCAGTTTGATGGAAACATCTGTTCCCCTTGCAGGTATACTGTAAGGACTTTTTTCTCAGTTGGATTCAGAACACAGCAAGTGAGCCCTTATCTGTCCAATCATACAGACACCAACACTTGTAAATCAAGTTTTGGGAGGACAACAGCAGGTCCACAGTCCGTCACCCTTTCTTAGCCAGCTAGGCCAACTGACTGCTGTGAGAACTGCTCTTATCATGTCATCAAATCAAAACATGTTGAGATGAGGGACTATAAGAGGCATCTGCAGAATTCCCAAAATGCAGTGACTTTGGAACATTGACAGATGCATCTGTCATTTCATACCTTCAACTAACCTGATGTCCACTGGCCAGACACAGAAAAGCTGTCCAAGATTGATTCCAACTCTTTCACGTTATTTTCACATGTCTCTACCAGAAAAGCCTGGTGCTTCTTAGCCTTTTAATTAAGAAAAAAATTACACATAATAAGGTCACGCATTATCTTAAGTTGCAGATTTTTTATGTAAACACATATAGCACAATTAAGTATAAACAAGCTAATAATTACTCCATTCAAATCTATTATTAATAAACTTCTTTCTGTCATAATCATACCTTTTACTTGGCTTAATGCAACACTGTGTAAGGTCTCAATAACAGTTTACTGAGGTCTTAGTGCCTGGCACTATTCTCAGTATTTTAACATAATAATTCTTTTTATCCTCACAATGAATCTATGAGGGAAGGGCTATCATTATCCTAATTTTACAGATAAGGGAACAGAGACACAGAGAAATTAAGGAAAACTTTAAAAGATCACGCTTGCAGTCATGTAGCAAATTGCCAGATGGTGTTCAAAAGTGAATGCAGTATGAGCAGTTAGAAGGAACTGCAGCAGTTTACCCAAGAGGTGATGGCAGCTTAGATTAGGGTCTTAGCAGAGCAAAAGGGGTGCGGGGTGTATGCACTGAAGGATGTTGGGGGGGTGTATACTTAGAAGGTGGAATGGCCAACCTTGGTAGCGCTGCGCTGGGTTAGATGACATTGACTGGATTGGATTGGATTGGACTGGATTAGATGAGATTGGAGAAGTGCTCAGATAAAATGAGGAGTCAAGACTGACCCCACTTTTTCGGGAGGGGGCGATGCTGAGATGGAGGTGGTGGCAGCCGAAGCGGATGGTACTCTCTTTGTGGGCAACCTTGAAACGAAAGTGACAGAGGAGCTGCTTTTCCAGCTTTTCTACCAGGCTGGGCCAGTAATAAAAGTGAAAATTCCAAAAGATAAGGATGGTAAACCAAAGCAGTTTGCATTTGTGAATTTCAAACATGAAGTATCTGTTCCTTATGCCATAAATCTGCTTAACGGAATCAAACTTTTTGGAAGGCCCATCAAACTTCAGTTTAGATCAGGAAGTAGCCAGCCTTGCCTCACAGGAGGTCAGTTTGTCATATCCCCAGCATCATGTTGGAAGTTCAAGCCCTACTTCCACATCTCCTAGCAGGTATGAAAGGACAGTGGATAACATGACTCCATCAGCACCAATAATTCAAAGGTCTTTTTCTTCTTCAGAAAATTTTCAGAGACAAGCAGTGATGAACAGTATTTTGAGACAGATGTCATATGGAGGGAAATTTGGTTCTCCACATCTGGATCAATCAGGATTTTCCCCATCAGTTCAGTCACATAATCATACTTTTAACCAGTCTTCAACCTCCCAGTGGCGCCAAGATACACCATTATCATGGCGAAAAGTCAGAGAGAATTCTCATCCCTACATAGTGGATAGACATTATTGCCATGAACAGCTTTACACTGATCATGGGTCCAACCATCATTGCAGAGGAAACAGAGATGATTTCTTCTATGAAGAGAGAAATCACGATGGCTGGAGCCATGACTATAACAGAAGTGACAGTGGTAGAGATGGAAAATGGCGCTCATCTTGACACTAACAAGTGTTAAAAGGATGTTTTCATAGGGTCTTTATAGGCCCTTTTTGTTAAGTTGTTTCTGGGAATGTTTTCTTAAAAAAACTCTATAGAGCAGCTTTACAAGTTGCCACATTTCTTTATAAAATTTTTTAAACCTAACTGCAGTCTAATACAGAAATGAGAAGAATTGTCGTTCTAGTTTTATTACATTAATAACCTTTCACCTCAGGGTTTTAAGAAAAGGAAAGGGTTTTATGCAAAAGAAAGTGCTAAAATTCCTAACCATTTTAGACAGTTGAGGAACGGATGTATTATACTGATAAGTTGTATTATGAAGCAAATATTTTAATTATCTGTTACCTTTTTGTATTGCAAGAAGTTTCTTGTTAGGGAATCAGATTTTTGGTGTATATAATGGAAAACATTCAAGTTGACAGCCTGAAATGACTCAGTATTTTGTTAATAAATGAGAAAATGTAAATTCAGTGATGCATTTTACTAACATTTGAGAAAACCTTTTGGTCAAGTTTGGGGATAAATCATATTATTTAACTTCTTAGAGAACTTAAGTGTAAATTCTGTGACATGATTTTGAGTTTTATCATAAGTGAGCATACAGGTATACATCTACACTTGCTATTTCATTATAATATTTTAGAATTTGCTCATTAAATCATGTTCGATGTATGACTGAAGTCACTCAGAAAGTTAAATATCTCTGAATGTATTTTTTTACAGTAGAAATACACTGTTAATGTAAATCTTTTTCTGGAAGAACAAAAATGTAAATGCATAGTCAGATAAAATGGTAAAGTGTTTTATCGAAAGTATTCTTTTTTGGGAAAAAAAGGTTCACGAAACCTTTAAGTGCTGCCTCTATCACTCAAATTTCTAAAATTATGACATTTTCAAAGTGCCCAGGACAAGTGTACAAGGACATATTTTATTATGGAGACTGTACAGGTTGCTTTTTGTTTTCGTTTGAACATTTGAAAGAATTTAGTCTAAAACACTTTGATTTAAAAATTTTTAAATCTTGTTTAACAAAACTTTTATGTATCAGATGCCATTTCCCTTTCATTGTAGATCTTGTTTATAAAAATTCATCCTGGGCTTCCCTGATGGCACAGTGGTTAAGAATCCGCCTGCCAGGACCTCGGAAAAAGAGTGGAGACAAAAATCGAGAAGATGTAAGAAATGTTTAACAAAGACCTAGAAGAATTAAAGAACAAACAAACAGAGGTGAACAATACAATAACTGAAATGAAAACTACACTAGAAGGAATCAATAGCGGAATAACTGAGGCAGAAGAATGGATAAGTGACCTGGAAGACAAAATGGTAGAATTCACTGCTGCAGAACAGAATAAATAAAAAAGAATGAAAAGAAATGAGGACAGTTTAAGAGACTTCTGGGACAACATTAAATGCAACAACATTTGCATTATAGGGGTCCCAGAAGGAGAAGAGAGAGAGAAAGGACCAGAGAAAATATTTGAAGAGATTATAGTCAAAAACTTCTCTAACCTGGGAAAGGAAATAGCCACCCAAGTCCAGGAAGTGCAGCAAGTCCCATACAGGATAAACCCAAGGAGAAACATGCTGAGACACATAGTAATCAAATTGGCAAAAAGTAAGATGAAGAAAAATTATTGAAAGCAGCAAGGGAAAAATGGAAAATAACATACAAGGGAACTCCCATAAGGTTAACAGCTGATTTCTCAGCAGAAACTCTACAAGCCAGAAGGGAGTGGCATGATATGCTTAAAGTGATAAAAGAGAATAACTTACAACCAAGATTACTCTACCCGGCAAGGATCTCATTCAGATTCGATGGAGAAATCAAAGGCTTTACAGACAAGCAAAAGCTAAGAAAATTCAGCACCTCCAAACCAGCTCTACAACAAATGCTAAAGGAACTTCTCTAAGTGGGAAACACAAGAGAAGAAAAGGATCTACAAAAACAAACCCAAAACAATTAAGAAAATGGTAATAGGAACATACATAGCGATAATTACCTTAAACATGAATGGATTAACTGCTCCAATCAAAAGACACAGGCTTGTTGAATGGATACAAAAACAAGAACCATATATATGCTGTCTACAAGAGACCACTTCAGACCTAGGGACATATACTTAACAGCCATAAAAGGGGAAATCGACAGTAACACAATCATAGTAGGGGACTTTAACATCCCACTTTTGCCAATGGACAGATCATCCAAAATGGAAATAAACAAGGAAACAGAAGCTTTAAATCACACAACAGAGCAGATAGATTAAATTGATATTTATAGGACATTCCATACAAAAACAGCAGATTACACTTTCTTCTCAAGTGCGCATGGAACATTCTCCAGGATAGATCACATACTCGGTGACAAATCAAGCCTCAGTAAATTTAAGAACATTGAAATCATATCAAGCATCTTTTCTGACCACAACACATGAGATTAGAAATGAATTACAGGGAAATAAACGTAAAAAACACAAACACATGGAGGCTAAACAATACATTACTAAACAACCAAGAGATCACTGAAGAAATCAAAGAGGAAATCAAAAACTACCCAGAGACAAATGACAATGAAAACATGACGATCAAAAACCTATGGGATGCAGCAAAAGCAGTTCTAAGAGGGAAGTTTATAGCTATACAAGCCTACCTTAAGAAACAAGAAAAATCTCAAGTAAACAATCTAACCTTACACCTAAAGAAACTAGAGAAAGAAGAACAAACAAAACCCAAAGTTAGCAGAAGGATGGAAATCATAAATATCAGAGCAACAGAAAGAAATGAAATAGAAACAAAGAAAACAATAGCAAAGATCAATAAAACTAAAAGCTGGTTCTTTGAGAAGATAAACAAAATTGATAAACCATTAGCCAGACTCATCAGAAAAAGAGGGAGAGGACTCAAATCAATAAAATGAGAAATGAAAAAGAAGAAGTTATAACAGACAGTGTCATACAGAGTGAAGTAAGTCAGATAGAGAAAAACAAATACCGTATATTAATGCATTTACGTGGAACCTAGAAAAATGGTACAGATGAACCGGTTTGCAGGGCAGAAGTTGAGACACAGATGTAGAGAACAAACGTATGGACACCAAGGGGGGAAAAGTGCGGTGGGGTGGGGATGGTGGTGTGCTGAATGGGCAATTGGGATTGACATGTATACACTGATGTGTATAAAATTGATGACTAATAAGAACCTGCAGTATAAAAAAACAAACAAACAAAAAACCACTAATACTAAACTTTCTTTGGGTTATTTGTATGGAAATATGTTAATATAAATGTTTCAGACATTACATGAAATGTCTAAAAATCTTGTATGTTGTGGTATAATGTTATAAGTCATAACTCTAGTTATTACTTTAAAGTGTATATCTCAGAAATAACTAAATTTCCTTGTCAATTGCATTATTATGAACTTGCATCAAATCTTTAACCGTGGTCATTTTTAAGTCTTCTGTCATTTACAGACAATTCTGGGTGTACTCTGATGCTTTTGCAAAAATGTTCCTATAAAAGGGTTTCATCTTCAAGGAATTCATGGAAAAGACTCTGACAAGTACAGGTTTCTGGTAACTTGACTATACTGCTGAACTGAATTAATAAGCACTTTTAGAACTCTAATGGAAAACTGATGAATTCATAAAAGTGCTAATAAAAGATCAAGATGAGAAAAAAAATTAATTACATGGGACTGAGTGAACTGATGAGGATGACTATGATTTTTGTGAATTTCTGTTTCAATTAAAAAAAAAAATCCCACAAGGACTCAGAGGCAAAAAATATACAAATCAATTTTCACTGCAAAGTAAAAGACCTGTTACAGTGGAGGGTTACTGGACTGAATGTCAATATTATGACACAGTATGAATGTGTTCCGTGTTTGGTAATTGCAATCACTGTTGCTTTTGTTGTGGCCATCCATTTACAATGCTTGGTGTCCGTTTATTTATACTCTTGTAAAAATAAAATACAGTGTGTGTGTGTGTGTGTGTGAAAAAAAAACAGCAAAAAAAAAGAAAAATTTATACAGAAAATCTGATGGAATCCACAAAAAGTTATAAGAATCATAAGTGAGTTTAGCAATGCTGTAGAATATAACATCAAAATTGAAATTCTATTTCTATATAGTAGTAGTGAATAATAAGAAACTTAATTTTTTAAATACCACTTATAATAAGTAAATATGATATAGCTAGGAATAAATCTGACAAAAAAGGTGAAAGACCTGTATACTACAAACTTCAAAACATTGCTGAAATTTTAAAGGGCTTAAATAAATGGAGAGATATACCATTTCAAAGGTCAAATGACTCAATATTGTTAAGATATCAATTCTTCCCAATATGATCTATAGATACAATACACTAAGGATACAAGAAAAAAAAAAAAGAATCCGCCTGCCAATGCAGGGGACACGGGTTCAAGCCCTGGTCTGGGAAGATCCCACATGCCACAGAGCAACTAAGCCCGTGCACCACAACTACTGAGCCTGTGCTCTACAGCCCACGAGCCACAACTACTGAAGCCCGCGTACCTAGAGCCCGTACTCCGCAACAAAAGAAGCCACCACAATGAGAAGCCTGCGCACCGCAACGAAGAGCAGCCCCCGCTCACCGCAACTAGAGAAAGCCCGCGTGCAGCAATGAAGAAAACGCAGCCAAATTTAAATTTAAAAAATAAATTAAAAAAAAAAAAGACTGATTCCAAGGTTTTGGACTAGAAGAATTGGGCGTATTTCAGTACTTCAGTGAGAACGATGGAAGTAGAAAAGGTCTTATTTTGGCTATTTCTGTTTGTTTATTTACTTGTTTGCTTGTTTTTGGCAGGGAGTGTAAATCATAAATTCTGTTTTGATCATATTCCATTAAAATACCTTTACGAGACTCCCAGCACCAGTAGAATACCTGGCAAATAACAGACCCTAAATATATTTGAATTAACAAAGAACAAATAAAGTAGAAAAATACTGGAGGCAGCTGGACATAATGGTATAAAGCTCAGAAGAGAAGTCAGATATAGGCTTGGGAATCATCTAGGGATATGTGAAGCTTGCCTTGAGACTGTTTGATGAGAAGAGAAAATAGCCTTGGATAAAGACTAAGGAATTCCAGAATTTAATACTTAGAAAAGAAAAAGTCAGCAAAGAAGACCGGAAAAGGAGGAATAAAAACAGAAGAGGATAATGTCATGAAAACCAAGATTAAAAAAACATTTCAGTGTCACCTGTCCAATGTCCAATGTCACAGAATATTCAAGCAAAATGGAGACTAACAAGTGTTCACCGGACATGGAAGTCACTGGTGACCATGATGAAATCTGTTATAACCCAGACTAGAACAGGTCAAAGCAGGAGTAAGCCTGTACTTTTTTGTCTTGATTTTGTGAGAGATAAGTAAATGGAAACGGGAAGTTTAGACAACACTTTTTTGGTAAGAAGAGAAGGGGAGATAAAGGGCAGTAGTTGGAAAGAAGAGTAGGGATGGAGAAGAGTTTTGGTTTTTTTAATAAGTGAGAAACTTAAGCATGTTTAAAAGCTGACGAGATAGAGGCATGCTTATAGAAACAGAAGAAATGGATATAGATATTACAGGACAAAATTCATCTGTAAAATATGCAAAACTAATAATTCTGTCTTTAGACATCAGTTCAACTATCACTTTTTTGGAAAAGCTATCTTACTCCCTGAGTATATCAATTCCCTCTATTAGAATCTTCTCAGCACTTATTAGAGTTGTAATTCCACATTTATTTCAGTAGGTCTTTTATTAATGTCTATCTCACTGAATTCAAGCTCAATAAAAATATGGTCCTATATTTTTTGTCCTCATCAATGTATCCCCAGCACCTAGACAATACTGAGTAGATAAAATAAGAGTTAAATATCATATTAAACATGCTACCAACATGCCATCAACAGAAGATTGTTAAATCAATTAGGATTCATCCACAATGACTTTAAATAGAAGGAAGAAGCTCTTCTTCATATCCTAATATGGAAAGATCTCTAAGCTATATCTTGCAGTTAAAAACAAAAGAGGAGGTGGAAGAGGTATGTTCTACTATAAAATAAAAGATCCAATGTCCAACTGAAAGCCCTCTGAGTTGAGAAGTAAAACTAAACAAATAAAAACAAAACAAAACCAGACTTAAAATTTTCTGCATTAGCATATCATTAGTAACATGCTTTTTAATGTCATCATATTAAACAAGTTAATATCAGGGGGGAAAAGAGAACAGTATATTTAATATGCTACCATTTTACTATTTGCATAAAATTCATGTGTGTGTGTATGTGTGCATATCTGTAAATATAGAGAATCGCTACATAGAATCACAAGAAAGTAGTAACTAGGGTTGCCTCTGGGAAGAGAATCTTGGTGGCCAAAGGTTGGGAAGAAAGAAATTTTACTTTACACTGTATAACATTTTATCTTCGAAATCATGTATTATGTGTACCTATTACATTCAAAATTCAATTAGATTTTTGAAAAACTGCAAATAAAACAAGCCAACAAACAAACAAAAAACACTTTCCCATAGCAAATAAGCATACATATTGTTAACGTGTTAGGAAACACTATGAGGACCAATTGAGCAGAGGCCCAAATGAAGATTTCTGGATATTATCAAAGTACAGACTCACAGACCAACATAAGATTCATATCCATAGAAAAAGAAACACCAAATTTTAGTTATTAAAAAATTAAATAAGTAAAAGAGTCAAAATGGAATATATTATTACCAATGGGCACCAATCAAAGTTTATCTGAAAACACATAGTATTTATAAAGCACCAATTATATATATGTGATAATACATTGTAAAGTTATTTTTAATCATTACTTTTTTTTTTTTTTTGCAGTACGCAGGCCTCTCACTGTTGTGGCCTCTCCCGTTGTGGAGTACAGGCTCCGGACGTGCAGGTCCAGCGGCCATGGCTCACGGGCCCAGCTGCTCCGCAGCACATGGGATCTTCCCGGACCGGGGCACGAACCCGTGTCCCCCGCATCAGCAGGCGGACTCTCAACCACTGC
This sequence comes from Neophocaena asiaeorientalis asiaeorientalis, assembly GCF_003031525.2. Classification (NCBI taxonomy): domain Eukaryota; kingdom Metazoa; phylum Chordata; class Mammalia; order Artiodactyla; family Phocoenidae; genus Neophocaena; species Neophocaena asiaeorientalis. Next base: position 3,336,549 of record NW_020174922.1, on the reverse strand, counting down.
GCCACCAGGGAGGTCCACTCATTACTTTTAATTATTAAACATTTAAGTATTCTATTAAATTCTTTGAGTTTATCTATATTATCCTTGCAGTAAAAAATCAAGCAATTGAGAAAAAGAGAAGGTAACTCAATCCTCATAGGTACGTTTTATTCAGAGTTTGCTTTATAATTATAGAAATTTTAATATATAATTTTATATAAAATAAAATTATATTTTATATAATAAAATTTTTATTTATATAAATATATATTACATACAATTTTAAATTCAAATAGGATCATAGTATATAACTTATTTTTTCATTCATAATATGTCTCTTAACACCTTTCCTCATCACATTTTTTCAGTTGCACAGCTCTCCATTGTTTAGATGAATTAATTTATCCATTGTAAATGAATTTAACCAGTCCCCTACTGCTAAAATTTATAGGTTATTTGCATTTTTTCTACTAGTGACAATACTACAATATACAACCTTACGTGTGTACTCCTATATCTTTGCATGAACATTCAACTATATCTACTCAATAAACTCCTAGAAATAAATTTGATGGGTAAAGGGGTATGTACAGCTATTTTTAGACAAGGGTTATCAAATTGCTCTCTAAAGAGTCCAACTTGTGTAAACTACCATGAATAGCAGAAGTGCCTATTTCCCCATACCCTTCCAATGGTAAGCATTATCAACTTATTTTACTGTGCATTTCTTTAATTTTAAATAAGATTAAGCATTTTTTCATATGCTTATGAGCCACCTGTATTTCTTTTTCTGTGAACTGCCTTTTCATGTGCCCATTTCTATATTACATTGTCCACATTCTCCATAGTGATTTATTACATTCCTTTGCAAATTATGGAAACAATCACTTTGTCATACATGTTGCAAATCATTATTGCCAATTTGTCATTTGCCTTCTGACTACATTCTTAGAAACAAAAATTTTTTAGGTAATCAAATTTATCAATAATTTGCTTTGGGGGCTTCCCTGGTGGCGCAGTGGTTGAGAGTCTGCCTGCCGATGCAGGGGACACGGGTTCGTGCCCCGGTCTGGGAAGATCCCACATGCCGCGGAGCGGCTGAGCCTGCGCGTCCGGAGCCTGTGCTCCGCAACAGTGAGAGGCCCGCGTAGCGCAAAAAAAATAAAAATAAAAATAAAAATAAATAATTTGCTTTGGGACTTCTAGATTTTGTGTCGTACTTTCCTTGCTCCAAGATTATAAAACACTTAAATTCCCTTTTTCTTTTGTGGCTTTTTTTTTATTGGAATAAAATTGCTTTACAATGTTGTGTTAGTTTCTGCTGTACAATGAAGTAAATCAGCTATATGTATACCTATATCCCCTCCCTCTTTATCTTCCTCTTTTATGACTCTGATCAATCTAGAATTTGTTTGATATAAGCAATATGGCAGGGACTTATATTGTTTCCTCTTATGTATAGCCAGTTATTTAAAAACTATGAGATAATCTATTTTTATACATTGATTTGGCATACTGTATGACATTGTGATTTATAATAAAGAATATATATTTGATCTTCACCCATGGTTCCTGGCACAAAGCTCCTAAAACCCTTGTAATTTCCTGTATAAGAGCCATAAAGGCATCTTTTGTTATACTATTTAGTTTTGCTCCCAGTTCCCAAAATAGCTTCAGAGTGATAAAGGTGAAACGGGTGTCAAAATTCCTTTCAACCACATCTGAATTTTATGTTAATGAGTTGATTTTCGGAAAGACCCTAGATAACCTAAGGATGGGGGCTGGTTGCCAGGGGAACCAACCATGTGATTAGAAGGTTGGAACTTTCAGTTCCACCCCCGCAACCTCCTGGGAGGAGAGAGAAGCTAGAGGTTGAATCAATCACCAATGGCTGGCTTCACTGGTGGTGCAGTGGTTAAGAATCCACCTGCCAAGGCAGGGGGCACGGGTTCGATCCCTGGTCCAGGAAGATCCCACATGCCGCGGAGCAACTAAGCCCGCGAGCCACAACTACTGAGCCTGCGTGCCACAACTACTGAAGCCCACATGCCTAGAGCCCATGCTCTGCAACAAGAGAAGCCACAGCAACGAGAAGCCCGTGCACCAACACAAAGAGTAGTCCCCGCTCACTGCAGCTAGAGAAAGCCCGCGCACAGCAACAAAGATCCAACACAGCCAAAAATAAATAAGTAAAATCACCAATGACCAGTGATTTAATCAATCATGCCTACATAATGAAGCCTCCATGAAAACGCAGAAGAATGGGGTTCCAGGAGCTTCTGGGTTGGGAAACACCTGGAGATGCCGGTAGGATGGCATATCCAGAGAGCACGGAAGCTCAGAGACTCTTCCCACATACCTTGCCCTATGCCGTTCCCGAGTTATACTTTTATAAAAACAAACAAACCTGCAATCTAGTAAATAAACTGTTTTCCTATGTTCTGTGAGCCCCTTTAGCAAATTAATGGAACCTGAGAAGAATGTTCTGGAAACCTCCGATTTATAGCCGGGTGGTCAGAAACACTTGCAGCTGGCCTCTGAGTGTGTGTGTGTGTGTGTGTGCGTGTGTGTGTGTGTAGGGAAGGGGGGAGGGGGGAGCAGTCTTATGGAACTGAATTCTTAACTTGTGGGATCTGACACTATCTCCAGGTACATAATGTCAGAATTGAGTTCAATTGTAGGACACGTAGCTGGTGTGGCAGAATTGCTTGGTGCGGGGAAATCTACACACACTTGGTAACTGCCAGTGTTCTGTGTGAGCAACGTTGCATGTAGAGAGAGAAGACACATGAGTATGTTTTTCCTCAGAGCTGAAGTTTTTTCCTTTATGCATGCAACTTTATCACACATTAAATTCCCATACATATCCATAGCTATTTTTGAACTCTGTTTCATTGATTTCTCTATTTTGTCAGTATCAATTCTTAATTATGGTAACTTTATTTTTTATTTTTACTGAGATATAATTGACATAACATACAATTCACCCAATTAAAGTGTGCAATTCAATGTTTTTAGTATATTCACAGAATTGTGCCATCATAACCACAGTCTAAATTTAGAACACTGTTGTCCCCACTAAAATATATGCCATATGCATTGACTACCACTCTCCATTCTCCCATTTCCACACCCAGCCCCTGAGCAACCACCATTCTTATTTCTGTTTCTATAGATTTGCCTCTTCTGGACACTTCATATAAATGCAATCATAAAATACAGCCTTTTATGACTGACTTCTTTCACAAAGAATAATATTTTCAAGGTTCATCTGTGTTATAGTATGTATAAGTATTTTGTTTATTTTTATTGCTAAATAATATTACATCATAGGGATACGTCACACTTTATTTATCCATTCATCAGTTGAAAAACATTTGGGTTGTTTCCACTTTTTGGTTATTATGAATAATGCTGCTACAAATATCCACGTACAGGTTTTTATGTGGATGTATGTTTTCACTTCTCCTGGTTATATACCTAGGAGTGAAACTACTGAGTCTTATGGGCACTCTAGGTTTAACTCTTTAAAAACCTGCCAAATGTTTTTCCAAAGGGGCTTTGATTTTTCACCTTCCCACCAGCAAAGTGTGAGGATTCCAACTTCTCCACATGTTCACCAAAACTTGCTACTGTCCATTTTTTAATTATAATCATGCTAATGAGTGTGAAGAGGTATCTCATTGTGGTTTTGATTTGCATATCCCTGATAAATGATTTTGAACATCTTTTAACATGCTTATTGGCCATTCGTATATATTCTTTGAAGAAATGTCCACTTAAACTTTTAGCATATTTTTGTTATTTCTCTATTATTAAGATGTGAGAGGCATTTATACATTCTGAATACAAGTTCTTTATCAGTCACTTGATTTGCAAAAGTTTTCTAGCCCTTTGTGATTGTGTTTTCACTTTCTTTACAGTATCCTTTGAAGTACAGAAGTTTTTAATTTTGGTGAATTATTGTATCTATTTGTAGATACATTGTATCTATTTGTATCTATTTTTGTATCATTCTATCTATTTTTTTGTCACTTGTGTTTTTGCTGTGGCTCCTAAAGAATCATTGCCTAAGAGTTTTGTAGTTTCAGCTATTCTATTCGGGCCTACGAACCATTTAACTTTTGTGTAGGGGTTCAAATTCATTCTCTAGCTTGTGGATACCCAGTTCTTTCAGCACCATTTGCTGAAAAATATTACTCTTTTAATATAATTAACTTGGCACCCTTTTCAAAAACAATTAAACATAATTGTAGGGGTTTATTTCGGTACTCTCAATTCTTTTCCATTGATCTATATGCCGACATTATGCCAATACCACACTGTCTTGATTACTATAGCCCTGCAGTAAACTTTAAAATTGGGAAGTGTTACTCCTCCAACTTTACTCTTCTTTTGCAAGATATTTTAGCTATTCTGTCTCCTGCATTTCCATATGAATTTTACAATCAGCTTGTCAGTATCTCCAAAAATCCAGCTGGGATTTTGATAGAGATTGCACTGAATCTATACATCAGTCTGAGGAGTACTAATATCTTAACAAGTAATAATATTAGTTCTTATGATCCATGAACATATAATGTCTTTCCATTGACTTAGATCTTGTTTAATTTTTTTAAGTGATGATTTCTAGTTTTCAGCATACAATTCTTGTATTTCTTTTGTTGTTACTCCTAAGTACTTTATTCCTTTTGACACTATCATAAATGAAATTGTTTCCTTTATTTCATCTTTGGATTGTTCATTGCTGGTGTATAGAAATACAATTGATTTTGGTATTGATCTTGCATTGTACCCTGCAACCCTGCTAAACTTATTTATTATTTCTAATAGTTGTGTGTGTGTGAATTCCTTATAATTTTCTAATATACAAGATTACATGATCTGCAAATAGATAGTTTACTTCTTCCTTTCCAAAATTAATGCATTTTATTTCTTTTTCTTGCCTTATTGCCCTGGCTGGAACCACCAGTACAATGTTGACTAAACACGGTGACAGTATACATCCTTGTCTTGTTCCAGATCTTGGAAAGAAAGCAGTCTTTCACCATTAACTTTGATGTTGGCTTTAGGTGTTTCATAGATGCTCTTTACCAGGTTGAGAAAGATCCTTTCTTCTCCTAGTTTGTTCAGCATCTTTATCATGAAAAATGTTGAACTTTATCAAATTTTTTCTCTATTGTGATGATCATTTGGTTTTTGTCATTCTATTAATAAAGTCCATTAACTAATTGATTTTCAGATGTTACACCAGTCTTACATTATGGGATAAATCCCACTTGATCAAAGTGTAAAATCTTTTTTATAAATTGCTGGATTTGGTTTGCTAGCACTTTGTTGAGGATTTTGGCATCTATACTCAAAAGGGATACTGGTCTGAGTTTTCTTTTCTTGCTATGTCTTTGGTTTGTTATCAGGGTAATAAAACTAACTTCACATAATGAGAGGGGAAGTGTTGCCTCCTCTCTTTTTCGAAAGAATCTGTGAAGAATTGGTGTTAATTCTCCTTAAACATTTAGTAGAATTCACCAGTGAAGCCTTCTGGGCCTGGACTTTCCTTTATGAAAAGTTTCTTGATTACTAAGTCAATCTCTGTATTTGTTATAGGTCTATCCAGATTTTCTATTTCTTCTTTACCAGTTTTGGTAGTTTGTGTCTTTCTAGAAATCTGTCCACTTCATCTAAATTATCTAATTTGTTGGCATATAGTTGTTCACAGTATTCTCTTATAATTCTTTTATTCCTGTATAGTCAATAGTTGTGTCCCCTCTTTCATTCATGATTTTAATAATTTGAGTCTCCTCTCTTTTTCCCTTGATCAGTCTAACTAAATGTTAATCAATTTAGTTATCTTTCCAAAGAATCAACTTTTGGTTTCATTGATTTCCTCTATTATTCCATATTATTATTTCTTTTGTTTCTGCTTTAATCTTTATTGTTTCTTTTCTTCCACTTGTTTTGGGTTTAGTTTGCTCTTCTTTTTCTAGTTTCTTAAGGTGAAACGTTAGGTTACTAATTTAAGGATGTTTTTTAATACAAGTGACTCCAGCTATAAATTTTCCTCTTAAGCACTGTGTTAGCTGCATCTTATAAGATATGATATGTTGTTTCAGTTTTCACTCATCTTATTTCAAATAAGGTCAGTCCCCTTAAACAGAGCTGCAGAGCTCTTTCCCCTTACAGCCAGCCAGCCTATCCCCCTGGGCAGAACTCCTGTGCCACTGCACTGGAGTTGGGAGTGAGGACCCACTTTTCCAAAACAACAATCCTGCTCTCCAAGGGACCAAATGCAACCCGTGGTGTTCTGGGGCAAGGGCAGTTGGCCCCAATATTCTTGGCCTGCCATGCCTGGGGTAGAACTACTACATTCCAAGTGAAAGCTGGGTAGAGGAAGAGTGATCTGGTCCTCTCAGCCCTGCTTGCCTAGAATAGAGTTGCTACAACACAGGGGTCTGAGAGATGAGAAATTCCAGCAGTGTACCTCTCCTACAATGAACGCATAGCCCCAGCCTTGGAGCTAGAGAGAGAGGAAGGGATCATCCTCTTGGCTGCAACAGCCCAGGGTAGAGGTTCTGTAACAAGGAGCAGGGGGTAGAAAAGGGGTTATGGAACCAGCCATCACTCAAACACCACACTCTTGCTGTTCTTACTAAAATTTACTAGATTTTCTTATTTTCAATAGCTTGAGATACAATTTACATAATTCATCCATTTAAAATACACAATTCAATGGTTTTTAGTACATTCATAGCGTTGCTCAACCATCACCACAATCAATTTTAGAACAATTTCATCACCCCAAAAAGAGATCCCATTCCCATTAGCAGTCACGCCCCATTTTCTCCCAATCCCTTCAACCCTAGGCAACCCTAATCTACTTTCTATCTCTACAGATAGCCTACTCTAGATATTTCATATAAATTGAATTATAGATTATATATCTGGCATTTGTGTCTGGTTTCCTTCACCTAGCTTAATGTTTTCAAGGTTTATCCATTTTTAACCACTGATCAGTACTTTATTTCTTTCTATCCCTGAATAATATTCCATGTTATGTTTTTATCAACTTTTGTTCATCCATTCATCAGCTGATAGACATTTGCGCTGTTTCAATTTTTTTGCTGTTATCAAAAATGCTGCTGTGGGGCTTCCCTGGTGGCGCAGTGGTTGAGAGTCTGCCTGCCGATGCAGGGGTCACCGGTTCGTGTCCCGGACTGGGAAGATCCCATGTGCCGTGGAGCGGCTGGGCCCGTGAGCCATGGCCGCTGGGCCTGCACGTCCAGAGCCTGTGCTCCGCAACGGGAGTTCCCAAAAAAAAAAAAAAAAAAAAAATGCTGCTATGAATATAGATGTATATTTTCATTTCTATTGGGTATATACCTAGGAGTACAATTACTAAGTCATATGGTAACTCCAATTTTAACATTTTGAGGAACTTCCAAACTATTTTCCAAAGTGGAGGCATCATTTTACATTCCCAGCATAAGTGTATGAAGATTCCAATTCTATTTTTTTTTTTTTTTTTTGCAGTACGCGGGCCTCTCACTGTTGTGGCCTCTCCCATTGCAGAGCACAGGCTCCGGATGCACAGGCTCAGCGGCCATGGCTCACGGGCCCAGCTGCTCCGCGGCACATGGGATCTTCCCGGACCGGGGCACGAACCCGTGTCCCCTGCATCGGCAGGCGGACTCTCAACCACTGCGCCACCAGGGAAGCCCTGAGGATTCCAATTCTTTCACATCCTTGCCAATAATTGCTATTACATGTCCTTTTTATTACAGTCATCTTAGTGTATGTGATACAATATGTCATTATGGTTTTGATTTGCATTCTCCTGATGACTAGGGATACTGAGCAGCTTTTTATGTGTTTACTGGCCATTTATATATTTTCTATGGAGAAGTCTCTTTTCAGATCTTTTGTCCAGTTTTCAATTAGGTTGTCTTTCTATTGTTGAGTTATAAGAGTTCTTTCAGTTAAAACTCCTTTATCAGATATATGAGCTGCAAATATTTTCTCCCGTTCTATAAGTTGTCTTTTTACTTTTCTGATGGTGTTCTTTGAAGAACTAAGGTTTTTAATTTTGATGATTAGTAGATTTTCTTGAATGAAAGTTTCTCCTTTGCCCTTAGGACAATTTTCAGAGCTTTATATGGTTGGTTTTTTGTGGTTGTTTTTTTAATTTTTCACCAATTAAATATTTTTTGTTAGGTTCACCAAGCTCCTTACTCCATCATTTCAGAAGTTCTTCCCTACAATATATTTTAATGTCCTAAAGGTTTAGTATCCTAGGACTTCTTATTCAGCATTTTCCTAATATTGTCCTAGAAATATATTTCCAGAGGAAATCCAGCATCATATTCACAAATTACATGCATATACACACACTCTATTATTTCAATACATATATTATCTTTAATGCTCACTGAAAATCCTGCACAGTAGATATTATTAGCACCATTTTACAATGAGCAAACAGATTCAGAGGGATAATATCACTAAAGGTCACACAACTATTATGAGATGGAGTTGTGATTAAAACCCAGATCAATCTGTCACCAAAATATATGTTTTTCTATTATGAAATGCCAACTGAGGCTAAGTTCCCATCAATCTCAAGGAATAGAAATTTACATAAGTATAAATGTAGAATTCCAGAAAAATTGCATACTTGGAGTCAGCTTAATATAAAGGTTCAATTAAATTCCTAGTTCAACAATAATTCTTCTCTTTCAAGTGTAGGGTTCAATACTGACTAAACAATGAGCTAAATATGTGAAATAAGTCAGAAAAAGACAAATACCATATAATCTCACGTGTGGAATCTAAAAAACAAAACAAATAAACAAAACAAAATGAAAACAGACTCATAGATACAGAGAACAAATGGTGGTTGCCAGAGGGGAGATGAGGGAATGGGTGAAGTAGGTGAAGGAAATCAAGAGGTACAAACCTCCAGTTATAGAATAAATAAGTCACAGGGATGTATTATACACCATAAGGCATATCATCAATTATACCATAATAACTTTGTATGGGGACAAATTGTTACTAGATGACTTACCATGGTGATCACTTCATAATGTATTTAAATGTTGAATCACTATGTTGTATAACCTAACATAATATTGTACATCAGCTATATTTCAATTTTAAAAAGATGAACTAAAATTTCAATACCATTACAGTTTAAAACCAAATTTAATGTCAAATTAGCCAGGAAACACTGATTAGTGTAAAATTTTTCAAACAATAAAGAAAAGATTTGATGAATGAAAGGCTTAAAAAGAATTAATTAACTATGCCTTAAAGTTGCTATTCTATTTATAATTAGTAGTATTATAATTTTCTACAGAGATATCTGGGTCATAGTCTCATAATACAGCCAATACAAATTTTACTTACATCTAATAGGTTTATGAACCAGGTTATGACTGGAAAAACTGTCCTTTTCATTGTTTTTTACTGAAGTAGAGTTGATTTACAAAATTGTGTTAGTTTCAAGTGTACAGCAAAGTGTCCTTTTCTTTTTACAGTTGACAATTTTTTTCCTAATAAATTGTTTTTGTTTTATAAATGAAGCTTCCATTCTTCATTCATACAGAGAAAACATCTGGGACTTTTTTTAAGTGTGGATTGCACTTATATTTAAATTTTGTTCTCAAAGCTGTTAGTTCTCTTAGTAGCCTTTTGATATGCAAGAAATTCTACAGAACCTACCAACTAAATAAACAAAACTGCTGGGTCAAAAACAAAGTGCAAAGCAAGATAAAATACTAAGTTTCTAATTTTTGATTAACATGCTTTATTGTGTGACATGAAGAGTAAGTTTAGGTTAATGTTAAAATGCTGTTCAACAAATTCTGTAATCCTAAAAATGCACAGAAGTTTAAAAGACAAAATGGTAGGATAAAAGAACTCACTTCTTTTTGCCTTGGACATAATTCACATAAAGAGTTTATTACCCTAGGAATAAAAGTTCCTTACTGCTATGTTGGCTAACCAGATGATGTTCGGATGAACATTTACTGATCACTCACCATGAACCAAGAACTACTTTATAGATGTCATGATGAATCTACAACCAGTGTAGAAAGGGGACTAAAAATATCAAAATATTCAAAGAAAGTTCAGAAACATTTGTGACTGACAGACCTTAATGTATTATTAAAGAGGAGTCAAGGTTGGTTATAGAATATCTTTAACCAGAAAGATAATGAGATGACAAAGAACTATGTAGTATTTCCACCTTGGTATACTATACACATTGCTAAAGTAAATGAATTTCTGGCTTAATCTAACATGTCATTCTATCATCTTATCTTTCTTTGAGCCTATAAAAACTCATCCCTCGGGCTTGCCTGGTGGCGCAGTGGTTGAGAATCTGCCTGCTGATGCAGGGGACACGGGTTCGAGCCCTGGTCTGGGAGGATCCCACATGCCGCAGAGCGGCTGGGCCCGTGAGCCACAACTACTGAGCCTGCGCGTCTGGAGCCTGTGCGCCGCAACAAGAAAGGCCGCGATAGTGAGAGGCCCGTGCACTGCGATGAAGAGTGGCCCCCGCTTGCCACAACTAGAGAAAGCCCTCGCACAGAAACGAAGACCCAACACAGCAAAAATAAATTAATTAATTAATAAACTGAAGGTGCCTTGTAGGCACAGACTATTAAAAAAAAACAAAACAAAACAAAAAAACTCATCCCTCACTTTGCTAATCATGTATGAATATCATAAATGGATATGCATGTAAATAAAAATTTCTAATACAAACTCGTGAAAAAAACATAAAAAAGCATATGCAAACATTTATATCTAGAAATTAGCAAAATGAGCCCTGCTGATCTGCAATGGAAAAGTTGACTCAAACCATAAGTAAGAATAAAAGCAATTAAGGGGAACGAAATAAGGTTAAAAATTATAGAAAAAACAAAGTTAAAAAATAAATACCTTTACTTAGTCACTAGATTTGTTTAATGAAATTAGCATTTTAAAAGTAGGTTGAACTTTTGTAGCAGTGATACGTAACATCTATAATTTCTGAACAGTTTTGAACTCACATAAGCTTTTAAATTAGTTTAAATATATTTTAAGGCATTACAAAGGAATTCTGAAAAGAACAGAGGAGCATCAGAACCTGCAACCGACATCACATACTTATGCTCCACATCTCACCTTTTTATCTTATCTTCCACCCAGTTACCACATAGGCAGCCCATTTGTAAGGACTCCAGGAGAGCTTGCTCAGCTAAACTGAATTTGATCTGGTTAGCTTTCATAATCATCACCATTTGCAGCTTTTCCTTTGATCATATTGAAGATAACTAATCTCTCTTACCTCTTCATAAAACAGTTTACTATTTTTTTCCCTCCTTGCTCACCTATGCTGCTTCCACGGATGTGAGCATTCTATGATCCCAATTGCTTATGGCATATGATGAACTGTCATCTTCCCTTACACAGCTTTACACTTAGTTTATTTTTCAGAAAATGCTACTGTCCAATCTCAATTTAGGCCCTGACATATAAATATCTCCCTCTATCTCTATCTTTCTCTCTCTCTCTCCTTCTCTCTCTCTCTCTCTCTCACACACACACACACACACACACGCACATACACACACACGCACACTCACATGTGCACACACGCACACAAACACAATACCATTTTATTTTTTCCCAGGTCAAAAATGAGATTTAAATTTTCAAAACTTAAGAATATACATATTAATAAATTTCAAAAAGCTTAATAAAAAAGCTTTATGCCCACATTATAAATTTAGGAAGCCAGTCATATAATGCACATTTAAATACACAAATACAAACATACACACATTTGAGAAATACTATTTAATAGTATTAAATTTTTAGGGACCACTAAGAGAGACAGAAAGTGATTTTTATATTAGCAAAAACAATGCTCATATATAAATACTACTCCTATTATTGGTAAAAAGCAGGAATCAACAAATTTTTAGTAAAAATTCAGAATAGAATTTTTATTAGCCCATTAGTTTTGAATGCCTCCTGCAAAATCAGAAACATGTCCTTCTAAAACAAACCTAACTGATCATTTGATGCAAAAATATTATCAAGAAACTTTTACTTTACCACAAAGCACAGCAATCAAAGCACTTGCCAAAATCCTATCTAATGCTAGCAATCATTATTGTTATATAATCAGTCAAGCCCCCAAAGTATAGGGAAAAAATATACACTTGACCATTTTCAATCACAAGTTCTTTAGAGAATAAAATATTCTTTGAGCAAAACCTCATGAGAACTAGAATTCCGTTTTCAATATGTGGTCTCTCCTAGAGCTGTAACTAAATATTACTGAGTGGCAGAAAAACAAATCTCAAGAAATGATGGACTTAAAAAAATTTCATTGTGGAAAGCACAAAGCAAATCCTAATACCAATTTGAAAATGATAGCTCCCCTGCTTCAAGAGAAGCAGATATAAAAACTGAGAGTAAAAAAAAAAAACAAAAAAAACCTCACAGTAATGACTAAAAGACCCAACTGGATCTATTGAACCTCTGAAGGGCTTTAATAAGCATGATCACTAAGCAGCTTAAACTTGAAATTTGGTTTTAATTAGTAGTTGATTAAATCATTATTAAACTCATAGAATTTAAAATTAATAGTTCAACTTTAATCAAAACTTTTTAAAGTCAAATTCAATAGTGTATAACATGGAACATGAAACTAATTTTGTTAAATCCTTAGATGTCCTATGTTGAAATTCTATTAATTCTATGATATTAAAAATAATAATATACTACTCATTTGCTAATCATATCTTCTAAATCCACACCTTGAATAGGAGTAATTTCATGAATATAAAAGTACAATTAATGTTGGCTGGGTTTATATTCCTTAAATATAAACAAAAGACTCAACATAACCAGTTTGAACTTTTCCAAAATTATGCTCTATATTTTTATTCTCTCTCTTGAAACAGGGAAGCTATCACTTTGCAACTGGCTTATTGACACTGTGTATATCCTGACCTGGATGATCTCTATGGTTTCTTCCAATTCTGAGAGGCTATGTGACCTTAGGTTATACAATTGCTTTTTTTAAGTCTCAAAACTTCCTGAAGCCTTTGCATATATTAATAATACCTTGATCTCACTAGTAAACCTATAGAGGAAAGTGGCCTTAATTTTCTCTTACAATGCAACATAGAAAATAAAGACCAAGACTTGAATAATGGTCATGAATGTGACCTAAACTAGAAAACAAGTGGTTACCTCAAAGGGAGAGGAAAATTACCTGTAGCTAACTTATGCTTCCCATCTATATTCTATAAAAGCTGACACTATTATGTTCAATAGAAACATAACTGTGGGAAAGACACACTAGGGTACGTAGGATCATAGGATGTCATTAAAACAAAGTTTTATTTCCAAAAACAAAAGGTAAAAGCCTCTCCTTAAGGTATTTTCTCTTCAGTCAAAAACAATTATGAATTCAAAGCAAAAATAACAGACTGTAAGGATGCAGAACTAAAAAAAACTCCATTTTTTATGGTTTAAAATTCTTAATTTGACAGATATCTCTTTGGAGAGAAATTTATAAGATTCCCCTCCCAACTCAAAGGCCACTAACCTACAGAAAAAATAAAAGGAAATAAAGGACTATGTACCCAAAAAATGATTTAAGAAAAGCTACAGATGTTTTTTAATAAAAAATAAAACACTGTACTTACTATTTAAAGTAATAGTATTTTCATTAAATATTTTTTAAATTTCATATTATGGTTGGGTAAAGAGATAGAAAGCAACTGTTCTAAAAAGAATAAAACAGAACAAGTTAAAGGAGAAAGCTAATAATAAGGAAGGATAAAAAGAGGAGGACAAGAAAACAGAAAGATGGAAGAAAATAGGACATAAAGCTAGGACTTTAAGAGAGATGAAAAAACAGAGAGGAACATATAAATAGTTAGGCTGAACCATGTGAACTGTAGATCACTTAGGCTGCAACCTGAATACGTTTCTGAACATCCCAATGGCTCTTCCACCAGTCAGAACAATAGTGCTTTATAAGCTGAGTGCCAATGGTCCAAACAAGCAAACGGTGGTTGCTAGTGAGCTACAACTCGCCTATTTCAGACCATCCACCAAATTGTAAAAGTTAAAAAGTAAAAACCTATTGGCACCAAGTAAATTATTTTTAATCACAAAGCACCCTGAATTCAGTGGTGAATTCAGCCAGTCTTCTTTTAACTAGTCATTGGAGTGCTAGGAGACCAGAATCAGGAGGATTCACGCAACTTATATTGGTGACAATGTCTTCACCATTGCATTCTCAGTTATAACTCACTTTCCAAACTGTTTGATTACAGCAAGACCAATACTCAGCTCAATGACTCTGACGTGTTTTTCTCCACCATGATTCACCCTCCTGAACCAGAAGTGAGAAGTGGGATAGCCCATGAAATTTAGGGTAGCACATAACAGTGAACAGGCACTACAGCATGCCACACAGAGAGCTCTAAGCTTTCTAAAATCCCACATCCAAAGAACTCAAACTACAAATTCAACCACAGTGTAAGCAATAATATCAATCCCTTTATCAGAACAAACTAGATATCCTGAGTTAAACGGAGACAGAGTTGAACATTAGAGGATATACCGACATTTGTTACAGGAAAAGAAGGAGCATTTCAGCCAATGTGGTCAAAAATATGAACAACCAAAACAGAAGCAAGAAAGTTATGAAAATATATAATCTGTTTAGGAAGCCAAGAGTACTCTAATGTGGCTGAAGCAAGACAGACAGAGGGCCACCTGTCTGTATATAATACTGGGTCATTTGAAAATGATAAAGAGTTTAAATGTTATCCCATCATTACTTTCTTTGTCATTGTTACCTTTCTAACTCGGCAGCATTGATTTGGCTACCACTTCTTAGTATAACCCTGAGTTTCCATCTTTTTGGACAAGGAAAAGAATATTCATTTTCCTCAGTAACTAACATCGCTAAGAGTTGTGGAATATAATTGAAAGTGAAGTAGCCAAGTCTCTGGGGAAGGTATGTACGTGGAGAACAAGACAAAGAGGAAATAGGGTATTACTATAAACTTTATGCCCTCCCTCTTGGGGTTCCGAGCAAACTGCAGAGTAGGAGTATGTGCATCAACCAAATAAATCCATCCAACAAATGTCTACTGAGGCAAGTACTACTGTGGAATCTTGGCATGTAAAATGAAGTTAGCCTCAATGCACTCTCAATCTCTTGGCAGAGATAACACACATCAGATTTTGGTGTTATGATACAGATGCTAAACTAAGGAAACACAAAGCTGGGAGGGGGCAGAATTCTGAATTTAGGTGGATGAAAAAGTAGCAAAAGATGGAACCATAGAAAGCGTCACAGACTGCAAAATTTCAGAGCTGACCATCACAGGATAATATAGGAATTTGTTAAGAGAATGAGCATTTCAGTCAACATGGGTCAAAAAATAGTCTGAACAAACGTAAGACACTGTGAAGATATATAATGTGTTTACGAAGCTGAGAGTACTTTACTGTGGCTGGAGCAAGACAAAGAGAGGGCAACGGCAATAGAAGAAGCTGGAAAAGTTAACATAGAGCCACAAAGAAAATGGCCTTGGATTACATGACATGAAGTTGGACTTTATTCTGAAAGCCACAGGGAGACATTAATTGCTTTTTAATGAATGGAGGGTGACAAGAGCAGATCAATACTTTAGAAAGATAAATTTGGTGATGGTGTGAAGGCTCGATTATTGGGGAATGGAGACAGAGTGATCAGGTTCAAAATGATTATAAAAGGGAGTCTTTGGGGCTTCCCTGGTAGCACACCGCAACGAAGAGTAGTCCCCACTCGCCACAACTAGAGAAAGCCTGCGCGCAGCAACAAAGACCCAACACAGCCAAAAATAAATTTAAAAAATAAAAATAGGGCTTCCCCGGTGGCGCAGCGGTTAAGAATCCACCTGCCAATGCAGGGGACACGGGTTCGAGCCCTGGTCCAGGAAGATCCCACGTGCCACAGAGCAACTAAGCCCATGAGCCACAACTGCTGAGCCCGCGTATCACAACGACTGAAGCCTGCGCGCCTAGAGCCCGTGTTCCCCAACAAGAGAAGCCACCGCAGTGAGAAGCCCGCACACCACAACGAAGAGCCCCAGCTCGCCACAACCAGAGAAAAGCCCACGCACAGCAATGAAGACCCAACGCAGCCAAAAATAAAATAAATTTATTTTTTAAAAAAGCGGGGGGAGTCTTTGAAATCATTAGATCTACCGATTATAAACCCTAACCCCACCTCCATCTAGGTAACATTGTTTTATGCACTTAAAAAAAAAAAAGAAAAACACCTGAATCAGTTTGAAAACACTCTGTAATTCAGACTTTCCACTAATTCATTTAGTTTTCCCAATTATTCCAAAGAACAGAGGTTTTATTATGTATAGCTTTGTTGTAAACAGTGTCTCCAGTTTTGAAATTTTATATCAATGCCACTAAAATTACTTTCATACAATTATCTCATGGCATGTAGTGAGAAAAAAAAAACTGTTAAACATCCAATTTGACCCAATAAAGTAACTGCCATAGGGTTTTCTTTTTTATCCTTACCATTACAAGTTCTTCCTGTAATTCACTGCAACTTTTTTCATTATACTGGAGTCTCTTTGAAAGGTCTATAATTACTTTCTTCTGTTCCTCGATTTCTTCATTTAGTTTCTTGTTTTTGGAGAAATACTCTCTCTCTAATCTGAAAAGTTAAAGTGTCAGAGCAGGTTTTTCAAATATGCTTTTATCAGGTCCTATTATACAACTTTAACACAAGTCGCAGATGTATTATATATGATGGTTTCATGCCCAGAGGTTTTAAAGGTCACTTCTCATTTTTTCAAATAGAAAGAATTGTACATTCTTAAATGAAAGACTCTGAAGGAATAATAGTTGAGGCCAATAGATAACATGTAGAGGTGGAAGTTGAAAAAGTGGCATAATATGCATGTTATCTAGAAATACAAAGTTAAATATCAGAAGAAACAGCTATAAGAATTAAAATTGGTTGCTTCAAAGGAGCAGAAACTGGTCGTAGAAAGCAATGGGGTACCAAAATGTGGTTTTTCATGAACTTAAAAGCACTATTTTACTTTTTAGATTATGTACAAGTGCTAACTTTATTAAAATCAAATTTTAATTTAAAAATTAGTAATCAGCAAATATAAAATTAAATGCACCTGGTATTTGGTGTATTTTATAAATAAAGTCCAAGTTGAGTCCAGTGAAATGGTGAACAGCCCTTGCTGTCAGTAATCTCATGCACAACCCAAAAAAGTTGGCTCCTATGCTTCTGCCAACAGCCCCACCCAAGGGGAATGAGTAGGGCGGGAGTAAACTGAAGGTTCAAGGAGCCCCAGTCTCTCTGAATCCAACAGAGAAGAGTCAGGACTTGACAGATGGAGGATTTTAGGCAAGAAAGGAAAGGGAGAAGAAGGAAACTTGTACTTAAGAGCCATTCTTTCCTACTGGATTCCCATTTTGTTGTTGTTGTTGTTTAAGAGTTTAGCTAAGAATTTGACAACAGTACAGCTGTTTTAAAAAATAGCCATCTTCAGGCTATCTTTTACCAAGAATATAAACAATAATAGTGCCACAAGTTATAATACTGGGTTGGCTAAAAAGTTCATTCAGTTTTTTCAGTAATTTGGCTCTAGTACACCTTAGTTGTCTTTACCTTCATTCAAAACAATTTTGTTAGACTACATTGTGACAGCTGTCATATCAGCGTGCATTTAAAAAAACATCAAATTTGTTGAATTTTTGTGTAGCCATTTGGATATTGAAGATGGAAGAAAAAAAGCAAATTTTTGGCATATTATGCTTTATTATTTCAAGAAAGGTAAAAACGCAACTGAAACACAAAAAAAAGATTTGCACAGTGTATGGAGAAGGTGCTGTGACTGATCGAACGTGTCAAAAGTGGTTTGCGAAGTTTTGTGCTGGAGATTTCTCGCTGAATGATGCTCCACGGTCGGGTAGACCAGTTGAAGTTGATAGTGATCAAATCGAGACATTAACTGAGAACAATCAATGTTATACCACGTGGGAGACAGCCGACATACTCAAAATATCCTAATCAAGCACTGAAAATCATTTGCACCAGCTTGGTTACGTTAATCGCTTTGATGTTTGAGTTCCACATAAGTTAAGTGAAAAAAACCTTTATGACCGTATTTCCCCACGTGATTCTCTACTGAAGCGTAACAAAAATGTTCCGTTTTTAAAACAAATTGTGACAGGTGATGAAAAGTGTACAATAATGTGGAACGGAAGAGATCGTGGAGCAAGCGAAATGAACCACCACCAACCACACCAAAGGTCGGTCTTCATCCAAAGAAGGTGATGTTGTGTATACGGTGGGATTGGAAGGGAGTGAAAACCAAACAATTAATTCCAACAAGTACTGCTCTCAATTAGACCAACTGAAAGTGGCACTCGACGAAAAGCAACCGGAATTAGTCAACAGAAAACACATAATCTTCCATCAGGATAATGCAAGACTGCATGTTTCTTTGATGATCAAGCAAAAACTGTTACAGGTTGGCTGGGAAGTTCTGATTCACCCGCCATATTCACCAGACATTGCACCTTCGGATTTCCATTGATTTCGGTCTTTACAAAATTCTCTTAATGGAAAAAATTTCAATTCCCTGGAAGACTGTAAAAGGCACCTGGAACAGTTCTCTGCTCAAAAAGATAAAAAGTTTTGGGAAGATGGAATTATGAAGTTGCCTGAAAAATGGCAGAAGGTAGTGGAACAAAATGGTGAATACATTGTTCAATAAAGTTCTTGGTGAAAATAAAAAATGTGTCTTTTATTTTTACTTAAAAACCAAAGGAACTTTTTGGCCAACCCAGTACTTTTGTACTTCTTTTTATACTTTTGGTTGATGTATTTAGAAAAATAAAGACGTCCCTAAATACTGAATGTAATAAAATAAATAAATTTAGATTCAGTCTGTTCAGTATCATATCCTTGACTAGCATTATTTTAAACTAAATTTAAACTTAAACTAGATGTAAGGATTATCAGGATCTTCTCCCTACCATTGCCCAACAATCAGTTAGTTACAACAGCTAATGAAGACCTGACACATTGAAGGGAATTCCCTGGTGGTCCAGTGGTTAGGTCTCTGTGCTTTCACTGCCAAGGGCACAGGTTCGATCCCTGGTGGGGGAATTAAGATCCCACAAGCCACTCAGTGCGGCCAAAAATTTCAAGTATAAAAAAAATTACTGAAAAAGTTTAGTTTTATACTGTAAGTTTTCAATGGAAAACAATTTATAACTAAGAAAATTTAATTAGAGGAATATAGAGAATATATATTCTTTCTAAAATTATACATTATATGTATTCATTAAAATAGCCTGTTATTCAAATTCTTAGCTGAGTTCTTCAAAAGATATGTTTAATATATAATAATTTTACTTATTATATTATTATATGTAATATTTAATATATAATAATATATTATATATACATATATTCCATCTAATATATATGTATACATATGTATATTCCATCTACATATGTATACATATATATTCCACTGAAAATAGTTTCATGCAGGAATATTCACTGTTTTGAAACTGTTGGCCAAAATTAAAACTCTAAAATACACACACAGCTTTTTCCTCCTGCCTTTTAATGAGATCCTGCCTAGATCTACCTGGAAGGAAACAGAAGTTTAAAACCCTTAACCACCTGCAAGGTTCAGGCAGCATTTCCTCTATAACCTCGTTATCACCAACTGCTAAATCAGATCTATCCAAAAGGTAAAACAATGTCTCCTACCCCAAAACTCACTGCTCTCAGAGTTGTAAATTAAAGGTATTATTTACCTTAAAGACCTATAATATCAATTCTCCTTTTGAAATACATTATCCAAAACTTAGAACTACTTTGAAAAATTAATACTTGAGAGTTTGTGACTCTAAAAGATTTTAAAGACGATTCTGAAAAAGAATCAGACGTATAGGTAGAAAATGAAATAACTTATCCAATCATCCCTCATGTCATATCAGTCCTTCTCATACCACTGATAAATGGAAAGGAAGTGGCTGTCGTATGACATACAATGACAAGAAGGAGGGGATGGGGGAGAGAAGTCACAGAAACTATCAATGAGTCGTGGACTTTAATTACTACTTAATTTTTACTGTTTCTTGTTTATTTATTAATATTATTAGTAACTTTTATTATAGCACAGTTATATGGGGATGAAGAACAGATAAAGGACATTATATTAAAGCATTTAGGATTGTCAGCTGGTGCTTAGCTGTAATACATAATTAATATTTAGAACTGTTAGTTTGTGTTTATTGGAATACAAAACTTGAGTAAAATTTTTCAAGCACCAAAACACAAATAATAGCAAAACAAACATAAGGAAAAAATTTGCTCTGGAGTCCAATTTTTAAAGTGCATAGGTTAAAATCTTAGAGCTTAAACGTTAGCAATTATCTTAGAATTCCTCTAATCCAACCTTTGCAGAGCTCTCTTCTTCGGTATCCATGACAAAGAATCATCTACCCCCTGTTTCGAACTTTCCAAGGCAGAGAGTTCACTAGTTCCCCAAAGAAGCCTATTATTTCACCGCTGGAGAGCTTTAATTGTTGGGAGTACAGTCTGACTTCTTACAGTTTCACTAGTAGGTCATAATCATTACCTCAAAGCAACAGTAAAGAAGCCTGTACTATATGCTACATAAAGGCCCTTCAAACATATTTATATATAAATGTGCAGATTCAAGATATGATTCAAAGGAAATAAAGGAGCATAAGTCCTTAGAATAATGTTCACAGAATGTCATTTAAGTCATTCTGGAGGAAGCAAGAAAATTCAGTTAAGAATTACTCATTTAATGTATTATAAGCATTACTAATAAAGGTAATCACAGTTAAAGAGTTTTAAATTTTTTCAAACTTGTCTTTCAAGTGCCATCTTTATAATTCCTGCCATACGCACAACTCTAAATAATACTTTTCTTTAAATTAACTCACATCGTAAGTTAAATGAAGTATTTTAAAAGGAAACTATATTATAACTGTAAATGGAAAACTACTATCTGTCATAAATAAACATTAAAAATAAATACATAACTCTGATATATCAACCTATTATCATGTCATGTACCAATGGTGGTACACATTTCATCCTCTGAGAGGAAATGGCTTAAAATGTCTACTATTGACTTATTTTTGGAAGCATACTAAATAGCTATAAACTTCTTAAAAAATTTCCCAGAACTTTTCAGATGATAGACATTTGAACTGGAAAAGGTTAAAATCAATAGGAGTCAGAAAGATCCTGACTCTACACTTAGCTGTGTGTCCTTACCCTCGTTAGGCCTCAATTTTCACATCTGTGGAACAGGGATAAAAAAAGAGTAGCTACCTCATAGGGTGTTAGAAATTAAATAAAACCATGCAATGCTAGGTATGAAGTGAGCCACATACATGATAGCCCCAGTAGCAGTATTATTCCTACTATTATTTCTACAGTTTACGAATATCTCAAACATTACCCATCTCCCACATAGCCCATTTTAGGTGGCCTAGAAGTCAAGGCCTTAAAGATACTACAACAGTAAATATAAAATATATTAATATATTTACTTTCTAGTATAAGAAAGTATTTCTGCATTTCTGAGACTCCTTGGAATTGCCATGATACTTCAAAATCCAACAGAGCATTTCCATATTTACCTAGTACTACACATTCATACTCATGTAGATTTCATAAACTCTTAATATTAATTTAGAGAGTTTTACAGTATAACACTTACATATTTAGTTTTGCAAAGCTCTCTTGTGCATTATGCTTTTCTCGTTCATATGCACTTTCAACTTCTTTGAATTCATTCTTGATCATTTCCAAATCAGCAACAGCTTCTGCTTGGCTGGCCTTTTCTACCTGCAAAGCTCCTTCAAGGTCTCGAATCCGTAACTACCAGATGACAGAAAAGTAATTAAAGCAAGAAAGGAAACACTAGCACCAATCTCAAATTGAGTAGAATACTTTATCAAACAGCAGATTATCATTCATCCAAACAAGTCTTTCTTTCTGTTTTTGGTTTAAAAAAGGAAAATAAGCAAAGGGCAGTTTATTCCCTTTCTCAACATGTGTAATGGAAGAGAAGAGTGGAAGACTACAGACTCAACTGTGCTATGAAAAGGGACAGGCGGATACAATATAATGCGTCCCATCAAAGTGCCTAATTTTGATCTACTAACCCCATTTGGACATTTTTTTTATAAACATAATAAATTAAGTGGTTTTTGAAAACTAGAGGGAAGTATCCTTCCTCTCTTTTGAGAAACATTATTATATGAACATCTTTATAAGCCTAACAAAGTTAACAGATCTTTTTATTCCTGGAGATTTCTTACTGTAGAAAAGCAAAATTTTTATTATCAAATAATACTATTGGGCTTCCCTGGTGGCGCAGTGGTTGAGAGTCCGCCTGCTGATGCAGGGGACACGGGTTCATGCCCTGGTCTGGGAAGATCCCACATACCGCAGAGCGGCTGGGCCCGTGAGCCATGGCTGCTGAGCCTGCGCGTCCGGAGCCTGTGCTCCGCAACGGGAGAGGCACAACATAAAAAAAAAAAAAAAAAAAAAAAGCAAATAATACTATTTGACTAAAATATTTATGGGTGTAGTAATATGATATCTAGGATTTGCTTCAAAATAATCTGGGGGTGGTGGAGTAGAAGAGTGCTAATATTATAGATAAAACACAATTGTCCTGTGAGATAAGTCTTGAAGCTGAGTGATGGGTACACGGGGAGTCCATTCTACTATTCTCTCTACTTTTGCATGTACTTGAAATTTTACACAACAAGACATTTTAAAAACTAGATTCCCTGTATACGCCAACAGTAGAATAGATAAAGTGCATATCCATAAAAGAATAATTTGTAGCTGTAAAAAGGCTACAAAATAACTTTTGAAAAGCAAGTTGTCTACATGGTTCTCTGTGTAGTTAATACATATTGGGAGAAGCAGAGTCCAGATTATTGTATGTGGTATGCTATATTTTAGGTAAACAAGTGGAAAAAATAAGGATAGACAGCAGGAAAGAGAGAACAATAGGAGAGACAAGAGTGAAAGCAAGAGTTCTCGATCGCCTCAATTTTGTTTTAATTTTTGAACTATGTGAATATTTTATCTTTTTAGAAAATTAAGTTAAGAATAAAAAAATAGCTCGCTAAAGCTCACAAAAGGAGGGCGGTAGGAAAAAAATGCTTCACACTAGATAGAAAATGGGGCTTTAGAACCGTAAGTCTCAGGTTTGAGTCGCAGCTCTACAAATCAACTTATATGCCCTTGGGCATATTAAACTCCAAAAGCCTGAGGTTCCTCATCTGTAAACAGTAAATACTAACAATAACAATAATAATAATAATATACAGACTCTACAGGGTGGCTACAAAGATCTAATGAGACAACATTTATTTAATATTAATATGTATTTAACATTAAATGTAAATATATAATAACTATTTAATAAGTGTTTAGATAAATATTTATTAGGCACTTAATATGTGCCAGGCAATGTAGTGCTCGCGGTATATACAATCATCATGAAAATATACAGTCTCAGCTCTTGTTAGGAAAGGATAGACCATGAGAGAATATAGGCAAGTGCTTCCTGTCACAGAAGCAGGCCCAAAGGGCCATGAAATCAGAAAAAATCTATGAACTCTGTGTGACACAAGCTTCCCAGGAATGGCAAAACATAACCTGAGTTAGGAAAAATGAACTCACCAAAAAATGAAGCGTAGGAAATATGAAAATGTTTCATAAATTAATCCATACAAATAGTAATCACCAGAATTATTTCTAATTATCCAAAACTATTTTGGATTAATTGAAACACCTATTCTCTTACACTAAAGTAAGGAAGTAGAATAGATATGTAGATACAATACAACTTTGTACATTTTCAAATTTGGTCTTTTAAACTATTTTTCTTTGTTGTTATTATGTCTAAACCCAGTGTACAAGTAAAAATTAATAAGTCTAGGAAACATTTTCTTCTATCTACATTGGTATGTTCTTTCAGAAACTATGCACATTCAATCACAAATGATAAACCAATCCAACTGAAAGAAAACTAGACAAACAATTCCAAGTCACTCTTCTGAATCTACTTTCTCATTTTTATGACATAGCATCCAAACAAATTTAATAACAGAATACTTCAAACATATTTTTAACTCCCATTTATAGTAAGATGGTGATTAATTACAACTCAGTAGTCTCATTTGCTTTTAAACTAGTCTGAAACTGAATTTTACTGGGTGTACCTCACTAAAAATATTTGTCAATATTTATAGATCTATGATTCAAATACACACTTTTGCTTTTTTCCTAAGTTATAGCACTAAGTTGGGTATCAAATATTAATTTTTAATTATATGAGTAAAAAATACACATGTAACATTTTCATTTTTATACCTATTAACTATATATTCCCAGTGATATAACTACAATGAAAAACTTAATTTTGAATTCTACTTCTTGCATGAATTTAAAACTTCAGCCTTATTGCCTATTAATGCCATTTTGGGTAATCCAATCATTTTTTTCTAAAAAAACAAAAACAAAAACAAAAAAGCTTAACTAAAAAAAAAAAAAACCTTAACTTACACAAATTTGCTTTACATATACATGCACTCAAATACATGGGTCTGACCACCTAGAGGGGTGGGATAGGGAGGGTGGGAGGGAGGGAGATGCAAGAGGGAAGAGATATGGGGACATATGTATATGTATAACTGATTCACTTTGTTATAAAGCAGAAACTGACACACCATTGTAAAGCAATTATACTCTAATAAAGATGTTAAAAAAAAAGACATGGGTCTGAGAATTTTGCAGGTAAAAGGCATTTCATTAAAGATAAAAGTAAAAAACAATTATTTTAAAATTCTTACAAAGTTAGTTGCATCCTAGTTAAGACCTGTTTAAATAATAAAACTCTGCAAATTCTATTAATTAATTTTTAATATAGGGGAAAAGTCTAAGTCTTTTTTAAAAAACCAAATTAAATTATGGACTTGGACTTATGGAACTTTATGTAAAACTATTTACAACAAAGGCTGAGGGTCAGACTTAGTCCACGACAGTAGTTTGCCAACCCCCAGTTAAAATGCCTTTGCTAACCTTAGGAGTTCCTTCTCATTCTCTAAGCCCTAGGGAAAAGGACGCTTTCCTTAGGATGCCTTCATTCAGTTCCCCTCTCAGATTTAATCCTTCTCTTTATTACGCTCCCATAGTACTTTAGTATTTAATATTTCTACCTATACACCAACATATATAGGTACACAGTATCTCTGGTAATGGAATTTTGAGTCCCAAAAGGAGCTCATTCACCTTTATGCCTTCAGCTCTTAATATAGTGACAGGTGATATGCACAGGATATGCACTCAATCAATGAAGGTGCAGATTTTAAAATGTTTTCAGAAAGAAATTCATCCCAAGGTTGTTGATAAGAAGAACACTCTGATCAGCAGATCTTCCTGTAACGCGCCAGATGGCAAACACATTGGACTTTGCAGAACGTGAGGTCTCTGTCGCAGCTACTCCACTTTGCCAAGGTAGCACAAAAGCCACCACGGACAAGATAAAACTTCATAAGCACGCTCAGTGGGTAAGATTCAGCCTGTGGGGTGTAGTGTGCCAGCTCCTCTCTAATAAAGACTATCTTCAACTATACCATTATAGTAAATAGAATAACGCGTGTCTTAACAACACGCTACCTGCTCTAAACGCACACCTTAGTTCTCTGAACATAATGCTGTTTTTCCCAGCTTAATAAAATCCATTAAAAAAATGTTGTTCACATTTTACCTGAATAATTTCAGAATTAAATTTCGATTCCAAATGTGCTGCTCTCTCTGCTTCAACATCTTCTTCTAATTTCCTCACTCTTAGAGTAGTTGCCTGAAAACATTAAGTTTAAACATTGGAATTTAAATTGAATATAGGCCACTATATTGTAATTAACACTTTGGATTACTATAGCCTCATTTTTTCATTTGCAAGAGTATAAAAGTCATGTTGCAAAAATAATGCTCGGGAATAATGCTCCAGAGCTTGTTTTCTTTTTCTTTATTCAGTTATACTTTACATGTAATAAATTACACATATTGAAATTGTATAACTTGGTAAGTTTTGTATATATACACCCACGAAATCATTGCCATAATCAAGACAGACAAATATTTCCATTACCCCAGAAGATTCCTTGTGTCCTTTGGTAACCCCGTCATCCAGTCCTCACCACCCCACCCCTAACCCCCAAGTAAACACTGATCTGCTTTTTTGTCACTATAGATCATTTCCTGTTTTCCAGAATTCAATATAAATTGAATCACACAGTGCATATTATTTATTGCCTGGCTTCTTTCTCCCCACAAAATTATTTTGAGTTTCATCCATGTGGTTGCACATATCAATAGTTCACTTTTTACTGTTAAAGTGTTCCACTGTGTTGATACACCACAATCGGTTTATCAGTTCACCTACTGATGGACATTTGAATTGGATGCTATACAAAGGAATATATATAGGGCTATATATTAGGGCTATACAAAGGAATCTTCTATGAGCAATTATGTATAAATCTTTGTATGGACATACACTTTCATTTCTCTGGGATAAATAGTGAAGGACAGAATGACTGGGTCAGGTGGTAGGCATATGTTTAATGTTTTATGAAACTGACAAACTGTTTCACAAACTGTTTCCAATTTCATACATCTTCACCAACACTTGGCATGGTAGTCTTCTGGGTTATTTGGGGGCGAGGGTTAGACATTTAAATAGGAATGTAATGGTATCTCATTTTAGTTTCAATTTTCATTTTCCTAATAACAAATGGCATTGAGCATCTTTTCATGTATTTATTTACTATCTGTATATCTTTTCTGGTGAAGTTTCTGCTTAAATCTTTTTCTCTTTTTTTTTTTTTTTTTTTTTTTTTTTTTTTTTTTTTGCGGTACGCGGCCCTCTCCCATTGCGGAGCACAGGCTCCGGACGCGCAGGCTCAGCGGCCATGGCGCAAGGGCCCAGGCGCTCCGCGGCACGTGGGATCTTCCCGGTCCGGGGCATGAACCCGCGTCCCCTGCATCGGCAGGCGGACTCTCAACCACTGTGCCACCAAGGAAGCCCCTTTTTCTCATTTTTTAATTGAGCTGTTTGTTTTTTTATTATTGAATCTTGAAAATTCATTATATAATCTGGATACAAGTCATTTTTTGGGTACGTGATTTGCAAATATTTCCTCCCAAATATTGTCTACAGCTTGTCTTTTCATTCTCTTAACGTTAGTGTCTTTCACATAGCAAAAGTTTTTGTTATGACAAAGTCTAATTTATTAGTTTTTCAAGCTGGAGTCAGCCCCGCCACACCTAGAGTCCTGTCTGTCAAATATAGATGGTTCAACAGTGAAAGAGAAAGACAATAGTAATTTCCTTTCCTTTCTTAGATAAAATTTGGGCAAGAAATGTTTCTATTCGTTATACTTACTCTGTCATTTAGCCTTAGCTATAGGTTTTTTTTTTTTTAATGCTCAGCTTGATTAGTTTGATTTTTCCTCTTTTCTCCCACCATTTCTTTTTTGCATACAGAGATAGTAATGTATCACAACCAGAAGGGGCATAATAAAAATAGGATAATCCAAAAACTAATCAAGTGGTCTGTGGATAAGTGAGAAATGACTACACTTTTCCTTGAGCAAAACATATTCCTATAATGTCTGCTGCAGTGCAGAGCATAAACACAAAAAAGGTGAAAAAAAACCCAGTGCCCATCAACTGATGAATGGATAAACAAAATGTGGTATATCCATACAATGGAATATTATTCAGCCATAAAAAGGAATTAAGTACCAACACATGCCACAACATAGATTAACCTTGAAAATATATGTTAAGCGAAAGATACCAGACACAAAAGACCACATATTAAATGACTTCATTTATGTGAAATGGCCAGAATAGGCAAATCCATAGAGATAGAAAGTGTATGAGTGGTTTCCAATAGCTGGGGACAGGGGAAGGAAGGAATGAGCACTGACTGCTAATGGGCATAAAGTTTCTTATTGGGGTGGTAAGAATGTTCCAGAATCAGATAGTGGCAATGGTTTCATAACCCTGAACTGCATACTTTAAAAGAGTGTATTCAATACTATGTGAACTATATCTCAATAAAAAATAAAAAGAATCCCTAAGTGTAAGAACCAATGACATTTCAAAGAAGTGACTGCCACCTATGTCAAGCTTCTTCATTTCTGTTTAAAAGTTCCTCTCAATGCTGACTTTGAATCCTAGAACAAGGGATCCCCACTGGTTGTAGGTACAAAGGTGATACATACTAGATCAGAAAAATTCTTAATGGTTAGCCAGATTAAAATGAGTATTACCCTAGGTAGGGCCAATACTAGTAAAAAAAAAAAATTTTTTTAATGTAATGCCACAAGATGAAGTTCCTGTCCTTGAAGAACTAAAGTCAACTTTCTCAATATTCAAAATACTTGTGTTAGGTTCTGCAAGTCAGAAGTCTAACCAGTGTCAAGGAAATAACCCATAGACATTGAGAATAAAGGATCAAAACAGGCAAAAAGCTAATAAAGGGCAAATAGAAGAAACCAGTCTAATAATGTTAATATATTCTTTCATATTCCAAAAGGCATTTACATAGTTTTATCAAAATAAGTGTTATTTTCTTAAAATACAGAATATTCAGTGATTCCATGATAAAAGTGGCAAAATTTTCATTTTTCATGTACATGTTGTCATACTAATCAATTTATCTGATTTCACTCCAAAAGTCACGACGACTTTTTTTTTCTGCCTAAACCAAAATCAAACGGGTTGAAATAATAAACCAGAGATCCCACCTTTATTTCCATACCTTCCTCTTTTAAATGAAATGTCCAGAAGAAAACAAATTTATAAACTGTTTATTAATTACTAAAACAATAAATTAATCAGTAAGGACAGCATAAAAAATCTTCACATATTTAAACAAATTTCTTCAAGAGTGTGTTTTGTTGACATAATTAAAGCCCTCCTAATAAATATTTTGTAAAAATCTTCTAGTCTGGTGAATTAATTCTTATCTCCAGCAGAGGGTGCTAGAGGAACATCAACTTGCTGTTCACAAATATTTTTCTCCAATATCACCTAAGAACTAGTACAACAATCATTATCTCCAATCCTAATATAATCAACATAGCAAGAGCAGAAAGCATAAGAGAATTCAGATTAAAGTACAAAATCCAACACAAATTCATATATACCCCCGGACAATTTAACTATATATAAATTTGCCTGTAGTACAAGGATTACACTATATACTGTCTGTTCCCTAATACTATGAACATCAGAGTTCTGTATGTGACACAGAATGATCACATATTTTATCATTTATTAGCTGGCTGTCACGTCCTTTCTGACTGCAATATACTGCCAAGAAATTTTTATTCCAGTAAATTCTGTGTTCATTGTACCCAAAATTTTTAATTTTTATTCCAGTAAATTCTGTGTTCATTGTATGGGTATAATTTTTTTTATTTTATGATTTGTATCTCACTAAATCACAATAAGCCCAGTTAGATAGTCTACTCCACTTAAGAAAAGTGAGTGTTCATTCTTTGAAGAAGGTAACATAGAAAACATTATTTTATCATAACACAGGGCATGCGCCGCCAAGTCTAATTCACAAGCAGAACTAATGAAACACATCCAGACCACATTTGTTCTCCACACCACATCTGCTCCCATGGCTTCCATGGGCCTGTTCCAAAGTTTCACAAAAATTATGAAAACATATGTGTTCAAGGAATTTGCTGAGACACTGGGCAAAAGCAGCTCCTACTACATTCTTGCCTCCTCAAATAGAATATGCCCAGCCCAGAGGATATACATGAACTTAAAGGGATTAGTCAAGCAGAAAAACCTTGATATATGAAATTTAGCCCACTAAAATGGACATCAAGAAAAATGAGGGAGGAAATATCACACAAGTACCTACCAATCAAAGACTTCTCAGTAGTGTGTTAGGTAGTACTGTTTCCAAAACAGTTGTACAAAGTTTACCCCAGAATATCAATAGCTGTGTAAATAGGAAGTGGTTGTTTATTTAACTATTGTTCCAGATTTTATCACCTGATATTTCCCATTAATGAAAACTCTTACAAGTAACCAATATAGTAATAATCCATCTTCAAAAAGATGATTCTAAGGGACTGATTAATTCTATAATGGTTATTTTAGTGGTAAGTATATGTATTATATTTTAGTGATTGTAAATAATATATTAAATGTGTGTTAACAATTAATGACAATTAACTACAATCCTTATTCCCTACCTGTGTGGGAGAAAACAAGAGTAGTCACTATACTTGGAGCTCTTAAACTGAAGATCTCAAAGTATTTTTTGTTACCAAAAAAGATATCTTAGAGAGTCAGAATCTCTAAGGAACAGAATTTACAAGCCACAAATTCTGTTTGGCATGGTAATAAATTAATTTAGCATCTTTAAAATCATCTTTACCTTTTCTAGCAGTAAAAAACTTCAGTATTTCACAAAATTTTTAATGAACTTCCAGTTTTAAAATCCATTATGAACATAAATACAAAAATGTATAATACTTATAAGCACAATAGTATAACCCAGGTGATTTATTTACCTTTTATAGTTGGTAATCAACACAAATAGGTGTTTAAAAATCATTCCTACAAACACATGATGGCCTTAAAAAGATGATTCATATGCGGATGCTTCACGAACAATACAAAAGGTGAGAATCATTTTTCTTTTCCTTTTTCACTTGAGTATGGTATATGTATAAGTAAAAAACTACATTCTACCCTTCCTTACGTTACCATAATATAGAATATGACTGACAGAAGCAATTCAGAATTTATTTTCAAAGACTGCTCTCTCTCCACTGTAATCTTCACAAGATTCTTCAGTTCACTCAGAATTAGGTTTGCATCTTCTCTTTTCTCTTTTCTTATTGAGTTAAACTTATTTCACATGATTAAAAAAAAAAAAAAAAAAAAACCTCCCCTAGTTGTAAAGAGGTTTATGAAAGCCACGGATATTTCTTTTTCCAGTTCACTTTTCCCTTGGTTCTCTGGTATCCAGCACCACATTTAGAAAATTGGATTGGGAATTTGTTATTTTTTTAATCTAAGAAAACATTGATCCATGTTAAGATGATTAAGCCACACAATGGTCTATAGCATATCAGATTTTTAAAAATTTTTATACATACACACACACACACACACACACACACACATATATATAAACTTCTTTGGCCCAGGCACATAAAGAAATCACCTCTTCATGAAATGTAACTGTTGAAGCTTCATTAAAATTTAAAACATTTATTAGGCTAAACGTCTATTAGTTGCTTTAGTCTGATATTACTGACATTAAATAATGTGTTCTATTAAATTAAAAATTTAACAATTTTCCTCTTTATTATTATCTTATTTTATATTAATCCTTTTTTAAAAATACCAATGATGATTATAAGCGCCTAGAATTACTAGTACTTAATGTCTCCACAACTGAATGTTAAACTACATAAACTGCCCTCTAGGAATTTAACTTCTCCTTGATTATGTCATCACCCGGTCAAAGAGCCAATACAAAATACATTCACTTAAATATAAAGCAAAAATTTGTAAGGTGTCTAAACATGAAGAATTGTAGGTAAGTCACAGTACTATACTTGTCCACTTAGAAAATTCTTATAAATAGAATAAAACTAGACTCTCTGGACACCCTCAAAGCTTCAAATTCCAGAAAATTCTTATAAATAGAATAAAACTAGACTCTCTGGACACCCTCAAAGCTTCAAATTCCCCCAAAGCAGAGACCTGGTATTATCAAAAGTATTTACAGAGTAGCTAAGAAAAAACTCAATATAAAACTAGTCTAAAACAATTTTATATTTACAACATTAATCAATTAAAAAAAAAAGAAATTGGGGCAAGTAAGTATTTCACAAGAAAATAAATCAATACTGAGTTATCCAAAAACAAATCCTAAAGTTTAGGCATTAGACACTACCTCAATTGAGTCAAAAGTGACTTATCAAGAATCTTATCAACAAAAATCACTGTTACCTAGCACTTCTTCATACCTATAAGGCAATTAAAATGTTTTTAGTGATGATCATAGAGTTTTATAGCATCCTAAAGTGACTTCTAAATGATCTTTTTAAATTCTAAGTATATTCAGAACTTTATTCTAATCCTTTTCTAATAGGCCATCCACAAACCACATGATATTAAAAATGATGAGATAAAATATGATGATGCACTCCTGAATTTTCTGGCCTGAAAAAATGTTCAGCACAAATGACAAATAAGCTAAAAATATTACTTGGAATATAATCTCACTTTTAAATTTCTTTCTCTAACCTCATATAAAATTAGACCATATGTGGTAAGCGTATGAGTAATTTATCTTTGTCAAGTTCAACTTCATAATCTGGCATTATTACTGAGAGTTCCTATACACTCCACACCCCGTTTTCCCTATTAAAACATCCGACGATCATATAACACAAAGAACCCATTAAAAATGTATAATGGATCTGAATAACTATTTCTCCAACGATATACAAATGGCCAATAAGCACATGAAATGATATTCAGCATCATCAGTCATCAGAGAAATGCAAAGCAAAACCACGAGATACCATTATACACCCACTAAAGTGGTTATAATTAGAAAGACTAATAATAACAAGTGTTGGTGAGGATCTGAAGACACTGGAACCCTCATGCATTGCTGCTGGGGATGTAAAATGGTGCCTCCACTATGCAAAACAGTGTGACAGCCCCTCAAAAAGTTAAACATAGAGATATGTCACCTAGCATGCCCACTCCTAGGTGAAACTGAAAACATGTCCACACAAAAACTTGTATACAAATGTTCATGGAGGCATTATTCATGATAGCCAAAAAGTGAAAACAGCATAAATGTCTATCAACTGATTAATGGATATACAAAATGTGGTCTATAATACAATGGGAGATTATTTAGTAATAAAGAGGAATGAAGTGCTGATACATGATACAACATGGATGAATCCTTAAAACATCCTGTTATGTGAAAAAAAATCATCAAAGACCACATATTGCATGATTCCACTAATATGAAATGTTCAGAACAGGCAAATATATAGAAGCAGAAGTAAATTAATGTTTTTTTAGGGATGATAGGAATGGGGAAAGAGGAGAGTGATAGCTAATGGGTGTGGGGTTTCTTACTGAGGTGATGAAAACATGCTCCAATCGACTGTAGTGATAGCTGTACAACTCTGTGAATATACTAAAAACCACTGAATTGTACCCTATAAATGGGTGAATTTGTAGCATGCAAATTATATCTCAGTAAAGTTTGGGTTTTTTTTAAATCATCAGTATGAAGAGTTTAACCTGCAGGCATCCACCTCCACCCTAATTAGCCTACAACTACCCCCCACCAACCACTACACAAACTCACAAACTGGAGGTTTATTATCTGGAAAATGTCACTCTGAAGCCAAGGTTGGACATAGAGATACATGGGGTGGGCAGAGCAGGGGTAGGGGGGTTGGTGTACAAGACTGAAGCCAGGGGAAATTCTGTATACTGAATAGTATGAAACAGATTTTTCCTCCATTTCTTTCTTCCATTTAATAACCACCAAAGAGGAAACTAGCAGGTCACTCTTTGTAGAAACAAAGAGAAAAGTCCTATGGATTGTAACGTTTCACCACTTTCCAATGAAATATTTGGCACATCTCATCACTCTACAGTAAGGTTTCCCTAAGGCCAATACTTACATTCAACTGCCTACTCAACATCTCCACATGGATGTCTAACGGGCATGTCAAATTTAACATCTCTGAAACCAAACTCCGCATCTCTCCCGAATTTACTCCACTTGCATTCTTGGCCATGTTGAGTAAATGACAGTGCCATTCCCCCAAAGGCTCAAGCCAAAATCTTTGGCATTATCTTTTACTCCCTTTCTTTTTCTCTCACAAGCCATGTCTAATAAATCTGCAAATCCTACTGGTTCTATCTTCCAAAACACATACAAATCTGACTACCTCCTCTACCACTACTTTGGTCTAAAGCACCATAATCTCTCATGTAATTACTTTAATAGTTTCCTAAATGGCCTCTTACAATCTGTCTTTCAAGGAGTAAACAGAATGATGCTTTTAAAACAAATTAGAGGGGACATGTCACTCCTCTGCTTAAAACCTTTCAATGGCTTTCCATCTCAGAAAGAAAGCCAAAGTTCTTACAATGAACTCCAAAAGACCTTCAAGACTCTATAACATCTGCCTACCATTCTCTACACCCTACTAGTCTCTCTCTTGCTCAATCCATTTCAATCACAATGGCCTACTTGCTATTCCTCAAACTTTCCAAGCACACTCGCATCTCATGGCCTTTACACTTTCTATTCCTTCTACCTAGAATCTCTTCCTGATAGCCACATGGCTCAATCCCTTTCTTCCTTCAGGTCTCTGCTCAAATGCCATCTTATCAAGTCAGGCTTCCTTGACCACTAACACAAGAAGGTAACCATTCCACCCCACCATTTATTACTCCCCTCGTCTCCTTTATTCCTCTCCATAGGGCTTATCAAATTCTAGTTCATTTCATGTGTGATTCTCCCTGACAAGAGTGTCAATTTCAAGAAGGAAGAGGCTTTGTTTTGTTCACTGCTATGCCTCAAACACCCAAAAGTGTGCCTGACACTCTCGAGGTTTTCTGAACAAACAAATGAATACAGTAGTCATAATATAGGATCAGGATGCTATAAAAATGGTACAGAGAACAAGAGCCCTCAGAAACTAAAAGGAAAACATAAAATATTCAATTAGAAGATTAGAAAAGTCAAGTAAATCTCTCACGAACCAACAACAACAAAAATACAAAGAGAAAGACAACAAAAGGTAAGAAAAGCAAAACATCAACCAGTTGGCCTACCAACTGAACAATTAAAAACCCAAGAAAGAGAGAATAAAAAAACCCTGAGCAGGAAATTATGAAGAAATAACACAAGAGAATTACACAAAATAAAGATCATGAGTCTCCTAACTAAAATGGCCACCAAATGCCCTGCACACTGAACACAAAAAAAGTCTATACTAAGAATCATTGTTTATCTTTGATGTTCTGAAATTTTATAGTTAGTGGGAACTCTACAGCAGAAATAGCTTGGTGTCTTCACAAATACAAGGGAAAAAGAAAGCTATAGATGGAGAACCTATAGATTGAGAGACTTAAGAGACATATCAACCAATTATAATGTGTAGACCTACTAGGGATTCTGATTCAAACAAACTGTAATCATACATACATTTTTATGCCATATATGTAGCAACATGATATTTAAATAATATCTGGATATTTGATTATATTAAGTAATTACTGTTAATTTAAGTTTGATATTGATAACGTGGTTCTAAACAAAAGGCCCCTTAATTTTTAGAAATCACAATGAAATATTTATGGTTAAAATGATACGATGCCTGGGATTTGTTTCAATATAACATGGGAAGAAGGAAAGTGAATAGGGGTATGAATGATTCAAGATAACCCACAAATGAATAACTTTTTTTTTTTTTGGTACGCAGGCCTGTCACTGTTGTGGCCTCTCCCATTGCGGGGCACAGGCTCCGGACACGCAGGCTCAGCGGCCATGGCTCACGGGCCCAGCCGCTCTGCGGCATGTGGGATCCTCCCGGACCGGGGCACGAACCCGTGTCCCCTGCATCGGCAGGCGGACTCTCAACCACTGCGCCACCAGGGAAGCCCTAAATGAAAATTTTTTGAAGCTGGTGATGAGTACCATTACTGTACTATGCTGTCTACCTTTTTTAATATTTAAAGTTTTCTATTTAAAAAAAGTGAAAAAAAAGAAAAGGGAACCCTCATACACAATGGGTGAGAATGTAAACTGGTACAACCACTATGGAAAATAGTATGGAGAGTCCTCAAAAAATTAAAAATAGAAAAATAAAAAAATAAAACTACCATATGATCCAGCAATCCCACTTTTTGGTATTTATCCAAAGAAAACAAAAACACTACTTAGAAAAGATATATGGGGCTTCCCTGGTGGCGCAGTGTGCTCCGCAACGGCAGAGGCCACAGCAGTGAGAGGACCGCATACCGCAAAAAAAAAGATATATGCACCCGTATGTTCACTGCAGCATTATTCACAACAGCAAAGCTATGGTAGCAAACTAGGTGCCCACCAACAGATGAATAGATAAAGATGTGACATATATATATATCATATATATATCATTTTATATATATATATAAAATACAATATTACTCATCGATAAAAAGAATGAAATCTTGATATTTGCAACAACATGGATGGACCTAGAGGGTATTAACCTAAGTGAAATAAGTCAGACAGAGAAAGACAAATACTATATGATTTCACTTACATGTGGAATCTAAAAATGCAAAACAAATGAACAAACATGACAAAACAAAAACAGCTACAGAGAACAAACAGGTGATTGTCAGAGGGTAGGGCATGGGAGGGAAGAAAGATACAGGTGAAGGAGATTAAGAGGTACAAACTCTCAGCTGCAAAATAAATGAGTCACAGGTATGAAATGTATAGGGTAGGGAATATAGCCAGTAACTAGGTAATATTTTTTGTGTGTTGACAAATCATAACCAGACTTACGGTGATCATTTTGAAATGTACAGAAATATCAAATCACTATGTTGTATAATAGGAACTCACATAGTGTTGTAGGTCAATTATACTTCAAAAACAATCAACCTCATAGAAAAAGAGATCAGATTTATGGTTACCAGGGGCAGAGGGGTGAGGGGAGGGGTAACTGGATGAAGGCAGTGAAAGGTACAAACTTCCAGTTATAAGATAAATAAGCTTAAAAAAAAAAAAAAAAGATAAATAAGTACTACGGATGTAATGTATAACATGTTATACATAATTAATACTGCTGTATGTTATATATGAAAGTTGCTAAGAGTTATTCCTAAGAGTTCTCATCATAAGAAAAAACTGTTCTTCTCTGTTTCTTTTATTTTTTATCTATATGAGATGATAGATGTTCACCAAACTTATTTTCATAATCACTGCATGATGTATGTAAATCAATAATTATGCTCTATACCTTAAGCTTATACAGCGCTGTATGTCGATTATATCTCACTAACTGGAAGAAAAAAAGTCTTGAAAAACAAAAGAGGGCTTCCCTGGTGGTGCAGTGGTTGAGAGTCCGCCTGCCGATGCAGGGGACACGGGTTCGTGCCCCGGTCTGGGAAGATCCCACATGCCGCGGAGCAGCTAGGCCCATGAGCCATGGCTGCTGAGCCTGCACGTCCAGAGCCTGTGCTCCGCAACGGGAGAGGCCACAACAGTGAGACGCCCGCGTACCGCAGGAAAAAAAAAAAAAAATAGAGAAACAGGAAAACTTTCAGAGAGGAAGAGTGAGAAAAGGGTCACCACAAGGGAACACAAACAAGAATAACATCAGGCCTCTCAACAGCGACAGAAGAGACTGGGAACAAGGGAGGCAAGGCCTTTAAATTCTGAAAGAAAGAATTCCATCCTAAAATTCTATATTCAGCCAAATTCTATATACTTTAATACTTTATTGATTAAAAAAATCATGTTCAGATATGCAAGATCAAATAAAACTTAGCTCCCATACACCCTTTCTTTAGAAGCTACTAGTCTATGTACTCCAACGAAGTGAAGAAGGCAAGAGACCTAAGAAACTGAAGATGCAACAGAGGATAATGAAAAAGTCCCCAGGTGACAGCTATGCCATATGCCTAGAAAGCAATGAGGAGATGGAACAGGAGAGAGTCCCAGAAGAACATGATAATTTTCTGAGAACAGACCCTATAAAGCACCCAAACAGAATTCCTTCAAGGTTTTAAAAATTTACACACCCACCATCATGGTACAAGAATTTTTAACACCACCCTCACCAGTGCTGGGTATTATCATTTTCTTTAATCTTATTATTTTGAGTGTTACTGTCTTTCTTACATTATGGTGAGGTGGAGCATTTTTCCTATGTTTGTTATCCATCTGAAATTTTTCTTTCATATCTTCTTTGATTTACTTGGTAGATTTTTTCATAAACACCTTCTCCTTTCTCTTATCAAATAGTAGGGGATTTAGAGAGACAGAAATATATTTACCCTTTGCTGTAAATATTTTTCTCATTTGGTTGTCTTTTTATTCGAAGTGGGGATTTTACTTACATATGACTTTAATCTCTCCTAGTCAAAGCTATAAATCCATTCCTAAATATTTTGTTCCTTGGTTTTTATGATTAGTAGTAAGTCATAATGACTCAGAGAGCAGAAAAAATTAAACTACATTTTCTTCTTATTTTATCATTGTTTTTAATATTTCACTCTTTTTAATCCAACTGGAATTTATTTTTGAATATAATGTAAGATAGGAATCTATTTTTATTTTGTCCCAAATAGTTAACCAATCATTTCAACATGATTCACTGAATAATTTTTCCTATCCTTACTGAGTTAAAATGATATACTCTACAAGTCTACTACTGACCTTTCAATTCTGACATTGAAAGTCTGGTCTTAGAGGTATTGTACTTTTTGGCCACTCAACAATCTTTCCCCTTCTTTTTTTACCAGCACCCTAATTTCTATATAAGAATTTATTTGGGGGACTTTAATTTTAGCATAATTAGAGGAATTTACTTGGGGCAAATTACCTCTTTCAATCAAATGTTCTTTCCAGATTAGAATCCTGACCAAAGTTACAAAAAGAATAAAAACTATCGGTACCAATTCACCTCAGCTTCATCCATCATTTCTGCTACCAAGAACTCTGGAGATGCTCTGGGACTCATATGATTTCTAAGCTGATTCCCCAACATTCCTTGTGATTCTGTGGATATGATTCCCATATTCTTCCACTGAATTCCCTATTTATGTTAACCAAAGTCGGTTTCTGTTGCATACAACCAAAAAAACACGATTGATATATTACTGAAGTTTTATAATCTGTACTAACTTCTGGTATAGTAAGTGCCCACTCATTACTCTTACCAAAATGTTTTATAGATCCTCATGTGGATGAACTTTAGAATCTGTCTTCCCAAGATAATTCCACTCAACCTTTGATTGGAACTGCTTTAACCCATAATATAATCTAGGGAGGATTCATAACTTTACACTGTTAAGGGTTCCCAAAATGTCTCATCATTTTCTTTTAAGGCTCTCAGTTAAATTTCGTAATTTTTAATGTATTTGTTGTTAACTGTATTCCTGTTTTTGTCACTATGGTGACAAAAACTTTTTTAGTATCTTATTCTCTGATTATTACTGGTATATTAGAGTGTAAACATAATTGCTATATATTATTTTCTTCTTGACCTCCTTATTGAATGTTCTTACTAGTGTCAATAATTTCAAAGATGATTTTCTTGACCATTTAGGGTTATTAGCATACCATCTGAAAATAATCAGAATCATACCCCCCTTCTTTCCAAAAATTATAATTTTTTATCACTGTTCTTGTTTTTATATATTTTTTTGGCTAAAATTCTCAGCACAGTGTTAACTGACAGAAGTGAGTTTAATGAGAGTACTCCAGCATTTTATCATTAAATACTCTTTATAAATGTTTATTTACTTTATAAGAATTATAAATTATGTTTAAAACAAACTTCTTTATCTATTGAAATACTTAATTTCCCACAAAGCAAAAGAAAATTTTTTTTAAAAATTAACAAATAAATTAGCTATCTCTCAAGATTAAAGTGGTTATCAGTATCATTTACTCACAAAAATCATATTTTTTCATTTGTAAACTAATGCTCCTTTCCCATCTAAAGTCTAACCTGGGGACTTCCCTCATGGCACAGTGGTTAAGAATCTTCCTGCCAATGCAGGGGACACAGGTTCAAGCCCTGGTCCAGGAAGATCCCACTTGCTGCAGAGCAACTAAGCCCATGCACAACAACTACTGAGCCTGCACTCTAGAGCTCGCAAGCCACAACTACTGAGCCCGCATGCCACAACTACTGAAGCTCACGTGCCCAGAGCCTGTACTCCACAACAAGAGAAGCCACCACAATGAGAAGCCCGTGCAATGCAACGAAGAGTAGCACCCACTCGCCACAACTAGAGAAAGCCCGCATGCAGCAATGAAGACCCAACATAGCCAAAAATAAGTAATATAAATAAAAATAAATTTATAAAAAAATAAATAAAGTCTAACCTGAAAAGCACTCCACAAAACTATGTAGCTAGTACACAGCATTCAAACTACAAAATTAGAATTTGATATCTTTTCTTGTGTTGCTTCCTCAAACTTGTAATATAAACAATTACCTTCAAACTTTCCAAATATTCCAGGACAATTAATTATTAAAAATGAATAGTTTTTTTTTAATTCAGAGCAAGATATAATTTACTCAAATACAAAAGTTTTCAAGGAAGCCAATATTCAATATATATAAATGTCAAAAAATTATATTTTATTACAGAGTAAAACTTTGTCCTTAAATTACTAACTAGCCATCATATATGTGCTATAAAAGAATGAGAAAATATACCTCAAACTCTTTTCTAAGACGTTCCTCTCGTTGAGTGCTAAATTCGAATTCACTTGTCTGTCGACGTAAAAGGTCAGAGCACTCCATGTGTTCGGCTTCTAATTTTTCTACTTTCTCGTGCATATTTTGTAAAGCATTATCTTGCTCCTAGAAAATAGTTCATCTTTGCATCAATAAAGTTTATAAGCCAACAATGACTAAAATTTATTCTATAAAATACAGTAAGCAACTAAACCTGTACTTCAACCATAATAATAGGTTAAGCAAGAGAGGCCAAGATATTCTCTAGCGATGTTTCAGAATATACATGTGTTTAAAAAGTGCTACTGGAGTTTTACAACTTAAAAATTCTAAATAAGGGAAGGACCTTCAAGATGGCGGAGGAGTAAGACGTGAAGACCACCTTCCTTCCCACAAATAAATCAAAAATACATCTAGGGCTTCCCTAATGGTGCAGTGGTTGGGAATCCACCTGCCAATGCAGGAGACATGGGTTCGAGCCTGGGTCCAAGAAGATCCCACATGCTGTGAAGCAACTATGCCCGTGCGCCACAACTACTGAGCCTGTGCTCTAGAGCTCACGTGCCACTACTAGTTAGCCTGCATGCCACAACTACTGAAACCCGTGCACCTAGAGACCGTTCTCTGCAACAAGAGAAGCCACCACAATAAGAAGCCTGCACAAAGCAACGAGGAGTGGCCCCCGCTCACTGCAACTAGAGAAAGCCCATGCGTACAATGAAGACCCAGTGCAGCCAAAAATAAATAAATTAATTAATAAAAAGGAAAAAAAAACATCTACATATGGAACAGCTCCTAAAGAACACCTACTGAATGCTGGCAGAAGACCTCAGGCCTCCCAAAAGGCAAGAAACTCCCCATGTACCTGGGTAGGGCAAAAGAAAAAAAGAAAAAACAGAGACAAAAGAATAGGGACAGGACCTGCACCTCTGGGAGGGAGCTGAGAAGGAGGAAAAGTTTCCACACACTAGGAAGCCCCTTCACTGGTGGAGACGGCGGGGTGTGGGGGGAACTTCGGAGCCATGGAGGAAAGCACAGCAACAGGGGTACAGAGGGCAAAGCAGAGAGATTCCCTGACAGAGGATCAGGGCCGACCAGCACTCACCAGCCTGAGAGGCTTATTGGCTCACCCGTCGGGCGGGTGGGGGCTGGGAGCTGAGGTTTGGGCTTCGGAGGTCAGATCCCAGGAATAGGACTGGGGTTGGCTGCATGAAGACAGCTTGAGGGTGCTAGTGCACCACAGCTAGCCAGGAGGAGGACCTGCCGAAGAGGCAAGAGACCCTTGTTTCGGGGTGTGCAAGGAGAGGGGATTCATCCCCATTTGCCCACAGGAGGCAGAACACCGCCTAAACAAGCTCCAGAGACAGGCGTGAGCCATGGCTATCAGCTCGGACCCCAGAGACGGGCATGAAACACTAACGCAGCCATGAAGAATGCTGTATGCAAGCACAGGTCACTATCCACACACACACAACCCACCCATGGAGGCTATGCAGACCGCCACTGCCAGGGTCCCGTGATCCAGGGACAACTTCCCCGGGAGAACACACAGCACACCTCAGGCTGTTGCAATGTCACACTGGCTTCTGCCACCACAGGCTTGCCCCACATTCCAATTCTGACTACTGTCCCCTCCCTCCCCATGGCTTGAGTGAGCCAGAGCCCCCTAATCAGCTGCTGCTTAAACCCCCTCCTGTCTGGGTGGGGAAAAGATGACTGACAGAGACCTACACGCAGAGGTGGGGCCAAAGCAGAACCCCAGAAGCTGTGCAGACAAAGAAGAGAAAAGGAAGTTTCTCCATGCAGCCTCAGGAGCAGCTGATTAAATCTCCACAATCAACTTGATGTACCCTGAATCTATGGAACACCTAAATAGACGAATCGTCCCAAAATTGAGGCAGCGGATTTTGAGAGCAACTGTAGACTTGGCGTTTGCTGTCTGCAACTGATTTGTTACTGATTTTCATGTTTATCTTAGTTTAGTTTTTAGCACTTGTTATCATTGGTGGATTTGTTTACTGGTTTGGTTACTATCTTCTTTTTTTATTATTTTTCTTTTTATGTTAATATTTTTTTTTCTTTCTTTTTTTCTCCCTTCTCTTCTGAGCCGTGTGGCTGACAGAGTCATGGTGCTCCAGCCCAGTGCCAGGCCTGAGCCTCCGAGGTGGGAGAGCCAAGTTCAGGACACTGGACCACCACAGACCTCCCAGCCCCACGTAATATAAATTGATTACAGCTCTCCCAGAGATCTCAGTCTCAACACTAAGACACAGCTCCACCCAACAGCAAGCAAGCTCCAGTGCTGGATGCCCCATGCCAAACAACTAGCAAGACAGGAACACAACCCCACCCATTAGCAGAGAGGCTGCCTAAAATCATAATAAGGTCACAGACACCCCAAAACACACCACCAGATGCGGCCCTGCCCACCAGAAAGAAAAGATCCAGCCCCAACCACCAGAACACAGGCACCAGTCCCCTCCACCAGGAAACCTACACAAGCAACTCAACCAACCTCATCCACTGGGGACAGACACCAAAAACAAGAGAACTACGAGTCAGCAGCCTGCGAAAAGGAGACCCCAAACAGAGCAAGTAAACAAAATAAGAAAACAGAGAAATATGCAGCAGATGAAGAAGCA
Source organism: Neophocaena asiaeorientalis asiaeorientalis (assembly GCF_003031525.2). Classification (NCBI taxonomy): domain Eukaryota; kingdom Metazoa; phylum Chordata; class Mammalia; order Artiodactyla; family Phocoenidae; genus Neophocaena; species Neophocaena asiaeorientalis. The sequence continues at coordinate 3,293,212 of NW_020174922.1, read as the reverse complement.
AGGTAAAAAAACACCAGACCAAACAAATGAAGAGGAAATAGGCAGTCTACCTGAAATAGAATTCAGAGTAATGATAGTAAAGATGATACAAAATCTTGGAAATAGATGGGAGAAAACAGAAGAAACATTTAACAAGGACCTAGAAGAACTAAAGAGCAAACAAACAAAGATAAATAACACAATAAATTAAAATTCTCTAGAAGGAAGCAGTAGCAGAATAACTGAGGCAGAAGAACAGATAAGTGATCTGGAAGATAAAATGATGGAAATAACTACCACAGAGCAGAATAAAGGAAAAAAATGAAAAGAATTGATGACAGTCTCAGAGAGCTCTGAGACAACATTAAACTTACCAACATTCGAATTATAGGGATCCCAGAGGAAGAAGAGAAAAAGAAAGGGACTGAGAAAATATTTGAAGAGATTATAATTGAAAACTTCCCTTACATGGGAAAGGAAATAGTCAATCAGGTCCAGGAAGCACAGAGACTCCCATACAACATAAATCCAAGGAGAAACACGCCAAGACACATATTAATCAAACTATCAAAAATTAAATACATAGAAAAAATATTAAAAGCAGCAAAGGAAAAGCAACAAGTAACATACAACGGTATCCCCAAAAGGTTAACAGCTGATCTTTCAGCAGAAACTCTGCAAGTCAGAAGGGAGTGGCAGGACATATTTAAAGTGATGAAAGGGAAAAACCTACAACCAAGATTACTCTACCCAGCAAGGATCTCATTCAGATTTGATGGAGAAATTAAAACCTTTACTGACAGGTAAAAGTTAAGAGAATTCAGCACCACCAAACCAGCTTCAAAACAAATGCAAAAGGAACTTCTCTAGGCAGGAAACACAAGAGAAGGAAAAGACCTACAAAAACAAACCCAAAACAATTAAGAAAATGGTAATAGGAACATATATATCAATAATTACCTTAAATGTAAATGGATTAACTGCTCCAACCAAAAGACACAGACTGGCTGGATGGATACAAAAACAAGACCTGTATATATGCTGTCTACCAGAGACCCACTTCAGACCTAGGGACACATACAGACTGAAAGTGAGGGGATGGAAAAAGATATTCCACGAAAATGGAAATCAAAAGAAAGCTGGAGGGGCTTCCCTGGTGGCTCAGTGGTTGGGAATCTGCCTGCCAATGCAGGGGACTTGGGTTCGAGCCCCGGTCTGGGAAGATCCCACATGCCGCGGAGCAACTAGGCCCGTGAGACACAACTACTGAGCCTGCGCGTCTGGAGCCTGTGCTCCGCAACGGGAGAGGCCGCAACAGTGAGAGGCCCGCGCACTGCGATGAAGAGTGGCCCCCACTCGCCTCAGCTGGAGAAAGCCCTCGCACAGAAACAAAGACCCAACACAGCCAAAAATAAATAAATACATACATACATTTAAAAAAAAAGCTGGAGTAGCAGTTCTCTTATCAGACAAAATAGACTTTAAAATAAAGAACTATTATAAGAGACAAAGAAGGACACTACATAATGATCAAGGAATCAATCTGAGAAAAAGATATAACAATTGTAAACATTTATGCCCCCAACATAGGAGCACCTCAATACATAAGGCAAATGCTAACAGCCATAAAAGGGGAAATAGACAGTAACACAAGAATAGTAGGGGACTTTAACACCCCACTTTCACCAATGGACAGATCATCTGAAATGAAAATAAATAAGGAAACACAAGCTTTAAATGACACATTACACAAGATGGACTTAACTGATATTTATAGAACATTCCATCCAAAACAACAGAACACACATTTTTCTCAAGTGCTCATGGAACATTCTCCAGGATAGAACATAACCTGGGTGACAACTCAAGCCTTGGTAAATTTGAGAAAACTGAAATCGTATCAAGTATCTTTTCTGATCACAAAGCTATGAGACTAAATATCAATTACGGGAAAAAAAAACTAAAAAATTCAAACACATGGAGGATAAAAACTATGCTCCTAAAAAACCAAGAGATTACTGAAGAAATCAAAGAGGAAATCAAAAAATACCTAGACACAAATGAAATGAAAACATGATGACCAAAAGCCTATGGGATGCAGCAAAAGCAGTATTAAGAAGGAAGTTTATAGCAATACAATCCTACATCAAGCAACAAGAAAAACCTCAAATAAACAACCTAACCTTACACCTAAACATATTAGAGAAAGAAGAACAAAAAACCCCAAAGTTAGCAGAAGGAAAGAAATCATAAAGATCAGAAATAAATGAAAAAGAAATGAAGAAAACAATAGCGAAGATCATTGGTTCGTTGAGAAGATAAACAAAACTGATAAACCATTAGCCAGACTCATCAAGAAAAAAAGGGAGAACACTCAAATGAACAGGATTAGAAATGAAGAAGGAGAAGTAACAACTGACACTGCAGAAATACAAAGGATCATGAGAGATTACTACAAGCAACTCTATGCCAATAAAATGGACAACCTGGAAGAAATGCACAAATTCTTAGAAAGGCACAACCTTCCGAGATTGAACCAGGAAGAAATAGAAAATATAAACAGACCAATCACAAGTACTGAAATTGAAACTGTGATTAAAAATCTTCCAACAAACAAGAGTCCAGGACCAGATGGCTTCACAGGTGAATTCTATCAAACATTGAGAGAAGAGCTAACACCCATCCTTCTCAAACTCTTCCAAAATATAGCAGAGGGAGGAGCACTCCCAAACTCATCTACGAAGCCACCAGCATCCTGATACCAAAACCAGGCAAAGATGTCACAAAAAGAGAAAACTACAGGCCAGTAACACTGATGAACATAGATGCAAAAATCCTGAGCAAAATACCAGGAAACAGAATCCAACAGCATATTAAAAGGATCATACACCATGATCAAGTGGGGTTTATCCCAGGAATGCAAGGATTCTTCAATATATGCAAATCATTCAATGTGATACACCATATTAACAAACTGAAGGAGAAAAACCATATGATAATCTCAATAGATGCAGAAAAAGCTTTTGACAAAATTCAACACCTATTTATGATAAAAACTCTCCAGAAAGTAGGCATAGAGGGAACCTACCTCAACATAACAAAGGCCATATATGACAAACCCAAATCCAACATCGTCCTCAATGGTGAAAAACTGAAAGCATTTCCTCTAAGATCAGGAATAAGACAAGGTTGCCCACTCTCACCACTCTTATTCAACATAGTTTTGCAAGTTTAAGCCACAGCAATCAGAGAAGAAAAAGAAATAACAGGAAGCCAAATCGGAAAAGAAGAAGTAAAACTGTCACTGTTTGCAGATGGTATAATACTATACATACAGAATCCTAAAGATGCTACCAGAAAATTACTAGAGCTAACCAGCAAATTTGGTAGAGTAGCAGGATACAGAATTAAGGCACAGAAATCTCTTGCACTCCTGTAAATTAATGACGAAAAATCTGAAAGAGAAATTGAAGAAATACTCCCATTGACGATTGCAACAAAAAGAATAAAATACCTAGGAATAAACCTACCTAAGGAGACAAAAAACCTATATGTAGAAAACTATAAGACACTGATAAAAGAAATTAAAGATGATACCAACAGATGGAGAGATATACCATGTTCCTGGATTGGAAGAATCCACATTGTGAAAATGACTATACTACCCAAAGCAATCTACAGATTCAGTGCAATCTGTACCAAACTACCAATGGCATTTTTCACAGAACTAGAATAAAAAATTTCACAATTTGTATGGAAACACAAAAGACCCCAAATAGCCAAAGAAATCCTGAGAAGGAAGAACAGAACTGGAGGAATCAGGCTCCCTGACTTCAGACTATACTACAAAGCTACAGTAATCAAGACAGTATGGTACTGGCACAAAAACAGAAATATAGACCAATGGAACAGGATAGAATGCCCAGAGATAAACCCATGCACATATGGTCACCTTAATTTGGATAAAGGAGGCAAAAGTATACAATGGAGAAAAGACAGCCTCTTCAATAAGTGGTGCTGGGAAAACTGGACAGCTACATGTGAAAGAATGAAATTAGAACACTCCCTAACACCATACACAAAAATAAACTCAAAATGGATTAAAGACCTAAATGTAAGGCCAGACATTACAAAACCCTTAGAGGAAAACATAGGCAGAACACTCTATGACATAAATCACAGCAAGATCCTTTTTGACCCACTTCCTAGAGAAATGGAAATAAATACAAAAAGAAACAAATGGGACTAAATGAATAAAATCTACGAACAATAAATGCTGGAGAAGGTGTGGAGAAAATAGAACTCTCTTGCATGCACTGTTGGTGGGAATGTAAATTGATACAGCCACTAAGGAGAACAGTATGGAGGTTTCTTAAAAAACTCAAAATAGAACTGCCATAGGACCCAGCAATCCCACTATTGGGCATATACCCTGAGAAAACCATAATTCAAAAAGAGTCATGCACCCCAGTGTTCCTTGTAGCTCTATTTACAGTAGCCAGGACATGGAAGTAACCTAAGTGCCCATTGACAGATGAATGGATAAAGAAGATGTGG